>NW_027257885.1:0-5000 GCF_043159975.1 Macaca nemestrina
GGAGGTTGCAGTGAGCTGAGATCGCGCCACTGTACACCAGCCTGGGCGAGAGAGGGAGACAACCTCTCAAACAATTAAAAATAAAAGTAAAAATGAAAGTAAAATTAAAAATTAAAAAAAAAAAAAGAAAAGGAAAATGAAAAAATTAAAAAGTGAGTTTCCGGGAAAAGAGGGAAGAAAAAAAAAAAAAGAAAAAAGAAAACAGTCCCACAGTGACATAAACACATGCCTCTCGCCTTTCAAGGCGTCAGTGATGCTACGAATGATGCGCAATTTTTTCTTTTTTAACTTCCTTTTATTTTATTATCATTTATTGTTTGACACGAGCCTCGGAGGCCCTCCCTCCCTCCGTCCCACTCCCTCCCTCCGTCCCACTCCCTCGTTGCCCACACAACTTCAGGAGACAGACCCTGGCTGGGCCAGATTGTTCTTCTCTTTGAGCAGTTGTTTCCCTGTCTTGCTTCGTGTCTTTAACCCGTGTGGACTCTTCTGCTCGGATTTCACAGATGGCAGCTCCACTTCAGGCCTTGTTGTTAGTGGGGGCTTTCCTGATTCTCCCCACATGTAGTGAAAGCAGGTAGATTCGCCTCGCCTCGCCTCGCCTCGCCTCGCCTCGCCTCGCCTCGCCTCGCCTCGCCTCCTCCTCCTCTCTCTCGCTCGCTCGCTCGCTCGCTCGCGCTCGCGCGCGCGCGCTCTCTCTCTCTCTCTCTCTCTCTCTCTCTCTCTCTCTCTCTCTGCTGCTTTCTTGCTTTTTCTTTCTGTCTCTTTCTCTCTTTCTGTCGTGCTTTCTTGCTGTCTTGTTTTCTTGCTTTCTTGCTTTGTCTTTCTTCCTGTCTTTCCTCTTTCTTTTTTTTTCTTTCTTCTCTCGTCTTTCTTTCTCGCTGTCTTTCTCCCTCTCTCTCACTCTTTCTTCTTTCTTTCTTTCTTTCTGTCTTTCTTCCTCTCTCTCTTTCTCTCTCTTTCTTTCTTTCTTTCTTTCTTTCTTTCTTTCTTTCTTTCTTTCTTTCTTTCTTTCTTTCTTTCTTTCATATTTTTTCTCTCTCTCTCTCCCCCAGCCTCTGAAAGTGCTGGGATCACAGGCGTCAGCCACCGCGCCTGGCCTATTTGCTTATGTTATGTTATCTTATTTTTTATTTATTCATGTTTATCTGTTCATTCATGTGTATGCATATAAATTTTTTTCTATTTTAATGTAGTTTTATATGTTATACCTATATCCAAATGTAAATACTTATATTGATATTTGTCTTTTTTTTGTTCTCTTTTCTTTCTTTCTCTCCTTTAGGTTTTCCTTCCTTTCTTTCTTTCTCTGTTTCCTTCTTTATGTTTGCCTGCCTGCCTGCCTGCCCTCCCTCCCTCCCTCCCTCCCTCCCTCCCTCCCTCCTCCTCTGTCTGGATTCAGGAAGAGCCTACGCATTCTGTGTCTCCCTGTGTCCTCAACGACCCGCGACCGAGTCCTTGCTTGTTGTTTCTCCCACCGAGATGCCTCTCCGAACATCCACACGCCGTGGGTTGTCTTCTGACTGTGTCGCGGTCCATGCAGAGACAGGGTTTGGGGACCGTTTCTGTGGGGTTGGGGTACAGGGGCTGCGTTTTCGGCCTCGGGATAGCGTCTCTCGACTCACGGTTTCGGTTTTGCGGTCCGCGGGCCGGCCTGCCATCCGGATCTGTCTTGGTGACGTTCGCGACGGTTGTCGGACTCCATCTGGCGGCCGCTTTTATATCGTTCCCTTGGCTTCCGGAGCTGCGGTGGCAGCTGCCGAGGGAGGGGACCGTCCCCGCTGTGAGCTAGGCAGAGCTCCGGAAAGACCGCGGTCGTCAGCCGGGCTGTCCCGGTCGCGCCAGAGCTCTGGCGCGTCACTTGTGAGTCAGAGCTCAGGCGTGCAGGCTTATGTGGGGAGAGGTTGTCGCTGCGCTTTCGGGCCAGAGCCGGGTGTGGGGCTGCCGGGGTTGGTCGACCAGCACGCCGCGGCTCCCGAGGCCTGACCCGCGACCCGCGGGGACCCACCGGGCTTGGGGCGGGAGGCTGGGGACACCCTTCCCGGCCCGGTCGCGGGCCCGCGCGCATCCTGGCCGTCTGAGGCAGCGGCCGAATTTTTTCTCCAAGTCCCCGTGGGGAGCCGGGGACCGTCCTGCCTCGTCCCCCGGGTGCCGGGGAGCGGTCCCTCTGCCGTGACCTGTTGTTTGCCAGTCCCCGTGGGGAGTCGGAGAGCGCTCCCTGAGCGCGCGTGCGGCCCGAGAGGTCACACCTGGCCGGCCTTCGGTCCCTCGTGTGTCCCGGTCGTACGAGGGGACGGCCGAAAACGCTTCCGAGTCTCGCTCTGGAGACTCGGGCCGGCCCCTGCGTGGCACGGGTGGCCGGGAGGACGTCCCTGGCCCGGCGCTGCTCCGGCGTGTGTCCTGGGGTCGACCAGAGGGCCCTGGGTGCTCCGTGTCTGGCTGCGATGGTGGCGATTTTGGGGACAGATGCCCGTGTCGCGGGTTCCCTGGGCCGGCGGCGTGGTCGGTGACTCGACCTCCTGTCTCCTGGGGAGGTATATGTTTCACTCCGAGCCGGCATTTTGGGCCACCGGGTTATTGCTGACACGCTGTCCTCTGGCGACCTGTCGCTGGAGAGGTTGGGTCTCTTGGATGCGTTGCGGGTCTTCGGCCTCCCGGTGACCCGGCTAGCCGGCCCTGCTCGTGCTTGAGCCGCCTGCTGGGGCCCGTGTGCCCGGTCTCTCATGCATCCGAGCGTCCCAGCTCCCGGTGCCGCCTTGGGTCCGGGTCTCTGACCCACCTGGGGGCGGCGGGGAAGGTGGCGCGGGCTTACCCTGCCACCGTGCGCTCCCCGCTGCGGGCACCTGGGGCGGCCGTGACAACCCCACTCCCGCTGGCTCCGTGCCGTGCGTGTCAGGCATTCCTCGTCTCTGCCGGGTTGTCTGCCGCCCCCGTCCTGGAGCTGGGGATGGCCAGGCTGATCTGCTCGCTGGCCTCTGGGGAGGCTGTGGCTGGCTGGCCGACCCTGCTCCGGGGATGCTTTCCCTGATCGATGTGGTGATGTCACGCTCTCCCGGGCCGGGACCGAGCCGCGACGGGCGAGGGGCGGGCATTCGTGGTGAATGAGACCCGTTCTTCTCGTCCCGCCCGCGGGGTTTCCCCCGTCTCCCATCCCCGCCTGTGGGCGGTGCGTTGGGAGGCACTGGGGTGCGGAACCCGGCCCGACCTCGCTGTCCCGACCCCGCCGTCTGCCTCGTGGCGTCCGGCGTGGGTCGGCGGGGGTCCTCTGACGCAGCAGGCACCCCTCGCTTTCGCCTCTTGTGGTCGTAGTCTCGTGGGCCGCCCCCCTCCGCGGCGGTGGGGGTGCTGTCCCGCTGGCCCGCCGTGCTGCCCTCTCGGGTATTGCGCGAGCGCTGGCTCCGCCTGGGCCTTTGCGGTGCTCCTGGAGCGCCCCGGGTTGTCTCTCAGGTGCCCGAGGCCGAGCGGTGGTGTGTCGCTCCCGCCCCCAGCGCCCCCTCCTCCGGTCGCCGCCGTGGTGTCCGCGCGTGGGTCCTGAGGGAGCTCGTTGGCTGTGCGGGTCGAGGCGGTCGAGTGAGACGCGCCCCTCCCACGTGGGGAAGGGCGCCGCCTGGTCTGGCGAGCGCACGTCCCGTGCTCCCCTCTGGCGGGTGAGCGCGGGCCGTGTGAGCGGTTGCGGTGGGCTCGGGCCGGCCACGCGTGCGCCGGCCGGCCGCCGAGGGGCTACCGTTCTGCCTCCGATCGGTCGTGTGTGGGTGAACTGGAGGCGCCTTGCCTCACAGAAAGGAGGTGGGTGGACGGCGGGGGGCCTTGGGGGCTGCGCGCACGCGCGCCGGCCGGGCCCCTGCCCTGACCGCAAACGCTCAAGGTTGCCGCAGGTTTCTTCTCGCGCCGCAGGCCCCCTCCCTTCCCCAGGCGTCCCTGAGCGCCTCTGCGGGCCCGACGAGGGGCGACTGGCGGGTGGGGAGCGTGACCCGCCCTCGGTGAGAAAGCCTTCTCTAGCGATCCGAGAGGTGTGCCTTGGGGTACCGGATCCCCCGGCCTGCCGCCTCTCTCTGTGTTGTGGTAGCGCTGCCGTAGCGACTCGCCTGCAGAGAACCCTCCTCCTCCGCTGCCCCCGCCTTGATGGGATGAGGTGGGGGGACAGTGAGGGTTCCGCCGGACCCCGCGGTGGGGGCCGAGCGCGCGGCTCGTCGTCTACTGTGGCCCGCGCCTCCCCCTTCCGAGTTGGGGGAGGATCCCGCTGGGCCGGGCCCGACGTCCTAGCAGATGGGAAGGCTGCTGCGAGTGGCGGGTGCGCGTGGCACGCCGTCTGGCGCGCGACGCCGCTCTCCGCTGTGAGCCGGCTCTCCGCCCGCTCCCGTGCCGAGCCGCGACCGCTGCCGATGACCGCGTTCGCGTGGCGCGGGGTGTGGGGCCGCCTGGTCCTTGGGGAGCGAGCCGTCCCCACGGGGCGGCGCGCCGGTCTCCCGGAGCGGGACCGGGTCCGGGACGGACGAGAAACGGGCGACATGTGGCCCCTGGTGTTGGGCTTGTGGCTGAGGTTGCTTCGGGGCCGCCGGTGGCGGGACCCGGGGCTCGTGAGGGGGTTGCTCGGTGGGCTGCCCGAGGGCCGTTCGGCGTCCCAGGCGGGGCGCCGCGGGACCGCCCTCGTGTCTGTGGCGGTGGGATCCCGTGGCCGTGTTTTCCTGGTGGCCCGGCCGTGCCTGAGGGTTGCTTGCCCGAGTTAGCCCCCTGCGGGTTCCCCGTGCCCTTGTCTCCGTGGCCCCCCGGCTCCTTGCCTGCCTTGTGCTCCTTTTCCCTGTCCGCCGCCTGCCGATCCTCTCTTCCCCGAGCGGCTCACCGGCTTTTATGCTGTTGGCCGCCCCGTCTGGGCCCGAACCCGGCTCCGCCTTCTGGGGGCGTCGCCGCCGCCGGCCACGCTGGTTGGCCCGGTGTCCGCGTACCCCACGGCGCGCGCCTTCGGGGCCAGGTCGGTGGCGGCCCGGTGGGCGCCCGGAGGG
>NW_027257885.1:17500-30000 GCF_043159975.1 Macaca nemestrina
CCCTCCCTCCCTGCCTGCCTTCCTTCCTTTCCTTCCTTCCTGCCTTCCTTCCTTCCTTCCTTCCTTCCTTCCTTCCTTCCTGCCCTTCCTGCCCACCCTTCCTTCCTTCCTTCCTTCCTTCCTTCCTTCCTTCCTTCCTTCCTTCCTTCCTGCCCTCCCTCCCTCCCTCCCTCCCTCCCTCCCTCCCTCCCTCCATCCTTTTTCTATGTTCCTTTCTTTTCTTTTTTAGCCTGCCTGGTCTTCTCACTCTGTCGCACCCACCGTGGACTTGCAGGCACGCGATCGTGTGGTTCATGGCAGCCTTCACCTCCCTGGGCCCTGGTGATCTCAGCCTCCCAAGCTGCTGGGACTACAGGGATCTCTGAACCCCGGGAGGTGGAGGCGGACGTGAGCTGTCATCGCGCACCTCCACTCCAGCTGAGGTGAGGAGAGCTGGGGTGCAGAGGAAGGAAAAATGCATTGTGATCTTAATTACCTTGTAGCGTTACTCATGCCCTCTTATTTGCTTGTTTTTCTCATGGCTTATTACTTCTATGTCATTGTCATGTTCGTCCTTTGCTTGCTTGCTGGCTGGCTGGCTGGCTGGCTGGATGCTTGCTTGCTTGTTTTTTTGTTTTGTTTCTTTGGTTTTTTTTGTCTGTCGTTCTTTTTTTTTTTTTTTTTTTTTTTGGAGATGGAGTCTTGCTCTGTCTCCCAGGCTGAAGTGAAGTGCAGTGGCGCGATCTCGACTCACTGCAAACTCCACCTCCCGGGCTCAAGCAATTCTCTGCCTCAGTCTCCCAAGTAGCCGGGATTACAGGCGTCTGCCACCACGCCTGACTAATTTTTTTGTATTTTTAGCAGAGACAGGGTTTCACTACCTTGCCCAGCCTGGTCTTGCACTCCTGACCTCACGATCCACCCGCCTCGGTCTCACAAAGTGCTGGGATGACAGGCGTGGAGCCACCGTGCCCAGACGCTTACTTCTTTTTTCACTTAGTTTTACATTACAAGCGTTTACTTACATACTTTCTTACTTCCTTACGTGGGACTACAGGCATGCACCACCACACCGGTTAACTTTTATAATGTTTGTCATGCTTTCCGTACGTACGTATGTCTGTCTGTCTGTCTGTCTGTCTGTCTGTCTGTACGTGACATGGGGTTCGAGGTTCTATCACGTTGCCCAGGCTTGTCTCCAACTCCTGTTCTCAATCACTCCGCCTGCCTCGGCCACCCACACTGCTGCTATTACAGGCGTGAGCCATTGCGCCTAGCTCATTCTATATTTGCTCCTCTCTCTCTCTCTCTCTCTCTCTCTCTCTCTCTCTCACCGCCCCTCTCTCTCTCCCCCCCCATCATCTTCTCAGTAGGGATGTGGTCTTGCTTTCTGGTCCACGCTCTGGGCACATACAATCTCTTTTTAAACGTCTATTATTATTACTATTACTATTATTATTATTATTATTATTATTATTATTATTATTGCAGGTATCGTCTCACATATCGAGATGATCTCAAACTTCTGGGGGGGGGCTCCAGCGATCATACCACATCGGCCAGGAGTTGGAGACCAGGCTGGCCAACATGGTGAAACCCGGTCTCTATGAAAAGTGTAACAATTAGCCAGGCCTCCTGATGGCACGGGCTTGGAATCCCGACTACTCGGGACACCGAAGGAGGCGACTTGCCTGAACCGGGGAGGCCGAGGTTGCAGTGAGCCGAGATCGTGCCATGGCAATCCAGCCTGGGTGACAGAGCGAGACTCTGTCTCAAAATCATAATAATAAGGAAGGAGACCACTACTACTCCTGCTGCCCTCCTCCCCGCACCTCGCCTAGTTCACAAGACAAGAGGAAAGACAGAAAGCAGAAAGTTAGAAAGGAACGAAAGCAAGATAAATGGCCAGACACCCTTGGTGCCACCACACGGCCCTAGGAGCCTAGGAGATTTAAAAAGAAAGAAAGAAAGAAAGAAAGAAAGAAAGAAAGAAAGAAAGAAAGAAAGAAAGAAGAAAGAAAGAAACAAAGAAAGAAAGAAGGAAAGAAAGAAAAAAAAAGGAAAAAAAAAAGAAAAAGAGGAAGTAATAATAATAACATCGACCCCCGACCTGAACTACTTCTGTTATCTGTGAATTCCAGACACCGTATGAAAAAAGCCTTGTAAAACTTTTTGTTCTGTTAGCTGCTGCAGGTAGCCCCCAGTCACGTTTCCCACGCTTGCTCGATTTGTCACGACCCTTTCACGTGCAACCCTTGAGGTTGTAAGCCTTTAAAAAAGTCTTTTTCGGGGAGCTCGACTCCTAAGATGCGAGTCTGCCGACGCTCCCGGCCGAATGAAAAACCTCTTCCTTCTTTAATCCGGTGTCTCGGGAGTTTTGTCTGCGGCTTGTCCTGCTACATTTCTGGGTTCCCTCACCGGGAAGCGAGCTGGTGATGCACGGAGGGTCGAGGCAGCCCCTTAGGCGGCTTATGCCTGCCCTGTAGAGCATCCCTGCGGGGGACTCTGGCCAGCTTGAGCGATGCGGATCCTCAGAGTGCTGCCGGGTAGGCATCTGCCCCGGTGCGATGCCTCGCCTCCAAAGAGCGGTGCACAGCACGCCCCCGTGGAGGATCGGCACAGTGGCTGGACACCGGGAAGGAACTGGCACTTTCAGTCCGGACATCTGAAACTTGCTGAGACTGCTCTTTGGAACTTCCCCCACTCCGTTTGAGTGGAAGCGTGGCCTGATCACCCACGGCGTGCCTCTACCGGCACTTTGGTTTTGGTTTCTGACTTCACTTGAATTCATTGGTTGATACTTTGGTTTCGGTTTCGATTTTGACTGGACTTGAATTGCTTGATAAACAGGCCTGCCTTTATTGCCACTTTGGTCTTGCTCCTGATTTTGGTTTGGCTTAAATTGCTTGACGAACAGGTGTGCCCGTAACAACACTTTGGTTTTAGCTTTGATTTTGATTTAGTGTGAATTAGGTGACTGAGTGACCTTTTACCCTTTCCTTCTCGTAGGGTGAATGTTGTTTCCTCTCGAGAGAAACATAGGTCAGGCACAAAGTAAGCCCACTCCGCTAGGAGCCCTCTTAAAAACGTTTCAAAAAGAAAAATAAAAGGAAAGTCATCAAGTCGTCACAACTTACCCTACTAAAATGCATGTTACAGAACCTTACAAAAGGTTTTGCAGGAGATTATAGAGTTCAGTTAACCCCCTAGAGGTCACGAACTCTGGGTGAATTAGAATTGCCCTCTTCTGCTGTTGGATGGCCCACGGAAGGAACTATAGGCAGAGAACAATTGGCCGTGTAGTTCAGGTGGTGACGGGGTCGGAGGACAGCCTGTGTACCTAGATCACATTCCTTTATATTGACTCATGGCGAAATAGATTGTAGACAAAGCCGGCGTTAATTTAGCCCTGTTTAACAACTTTGTGCAAAATAGCCAAAAGTAAAAGTAAGAGCGGCTTCGCCGGCAGACACACAGTTGTTTTAAAAAGGGAGTCCCAGGAAACGGCAAGAGAAGCCAGTTTTTACGGGAGCCGCGAGAGATAACACAGATTCTTTCTCCATGTTTCCCAGCCTACCCTGCTTCACCGAGGCCAACAACCCCCTCAGAAATGAGATTCAGGAGCTGACACGCCACAGGTCTCACCTCGAAGGGAAGGATCGGAGCCTCCAGAGGCCAAGGAAAGAAGTCGAGATAGTCAAGTGGGCCATCTCAGATCTGGTCTTACTCGAGCTCTGTAAATGCCTCTCAGGGAGATACGAGGACCTGTCTATTATAATGACCAGGCCCACATCCCGGGGGGAGGGGGGTGGGCAACAGACTTTCATCTATCAGCCCTTTTCAACCATTGAGCTACTAAACTGGGAACACCCTGAACCCACCGCCTTGCTCCCGACAGCTAGAGCCCTGTCGAGCATGACTGTGTAGAGGTGTGGGACTCCAGTGTACTCTAGCAGATCTGACCTCCGGGACCAGCCTTGGGCATCAGTACACTAGGAGCTATGCGTGGACGGGAACAGCTTCACCAACCCACGAGGGGAGAGATGTGCAGAATATGCGGTGGTAACCCTGGACGCTGTCGTTAAGCTGGGCTCATTGCTTTAATCCGGGCCTTAGAACTCGGTGAGGGTAAGACTGTAAACATTTACACTGACTCTCGGTATGCCTGTTTCACCCTCCAAGTGTATAAAGAAAAGAGCCTGTTAAACTCTAGAAAAGAGGGAAAAGAGCAAAAGAAAAAGAAAGACTAAAAGCAAGTGTAAAGATAGAGATTCAAAAGAAAACAGGAGAGACAGACAGCAGTGCGTGGGCGGGGGCGGGGCCCGTGCCGTTTCTCGGGCCCCACCAGCTGGCCGTAGGAGCGTGAGAACGCGGGGGGGGGGGGGGGGGGGGGAAGCAGCATTGTGAGAGGCCGCGGACGTGGATGTAGACATGACCGAAGTCAAGTTAGGCAAGGATTCCAGAGCCGGACAAGGCTAGAGAGAGATTAATGTGCGAGATGGAAAAAAAAAAAAAAAAAAGACTCTAGAAGGGTAAATGTTCAGAAGGCAATACAGGAAATGGCCAAGGCCGCGAGACAAAGAGGCCATCGGCCAAGGGCTGCTGCACCTTGGAGGAACCAGACACTCATCTGATCAGGCTGACAGGAGCTGAAGAATGTAAAGACTAGGGCAGACTAGGCACCTTCTCACGAGGCTCCCAGGAGCCCATGGTCACATTAGAAGTTACCAACAGCAAGACTCTGCCGTATCTGGATTCCAATTTCTCACTGAAGGCTCAGCCACTAGATACAGTGACAAAGGGGCGGAGTGGGGGTGGGGATGGGGGGAGGGGGGAACGCCTCCTCTAAGAAACTGAAACAGGAAAAACAGCCATACCTTGTGAAAACTTGCTTATAGACTTTACAGAACTGCCCCCTGCTGGAGGCTAGTGCTTGTTTGCACCTTTTCAGGGTAAGTTACAGTTTTCCCCACCAGGACAGAAAAAGTACAAGAAGTGACTAAAGTACTGTTAAAAGACATTATCCCCAGGTTTAAGACTACCTCTGATTTTAAAGTCAGACAATAGGCCGGCATTTGTAGCTGTAGCTGGAATAGTGCAAGATTTAACAAGACTGTTAACAATACAACAGAGGTTACACGCAGCCTATCGGCCACAAAGTTCAACAAAAGGTGGAACGCATGAACTGGACACTCGAGCGAGCAGCTACTGGCGACCAAAAAACAAAACAAAAAAAAAAGGGTTGCCATATATAGATATAGATAGATAGATAGATAGATAGATAGATAGATAGATAGATGTATATATATACACACACACACACACACACACACACACACACACACACACACACACACACATACACACACACACACACACACACACACACAGATATAGATATAGATATAGATAGATATATAGATATATGCCAGGAAATTCACTTAAGATAAAATCAGGTTTTTGCCTACGGTCCTCCTCCGAGTCAGGTGCACCCCTACCAAACAAACTAGGTATCTGCCCTGTAAGATTGTGTTCGGTTGGCCACCCGCAAATCGTAGGTCAAATAAAAGGTGACCTCCGGAAACTAAAGAAATTAACCTTTAAAAGGCAAATGCAGCCTTTCAAAATAGCCACACGAAGTGTTCATAATTAAATAAAGAAAAATAATGCCTATAAGCCTGACACCCATTTAAATCTAGGGACTCTGTTTAAAGTAAAACCTAATTTTTCTACAACCCATATAGGATGAGCCCTATACTGTAACCTTGTCCACTCCCACTGCTGTTAAAGTTGCAGGTGTTGCGTCTTGGATCCACCACAGTCAGCTAACACTGGCAGCTCAGGACAAGTGGACCGGCTAACAGGACGCAGATCATCCAGCCCGGCTGATCCTGAGACGAGACCGAGCTGCTGCTGAGGACCACAAGCCCTGCTCTAGTCACACACCGGCAGCTGACTAGTCTATGCACGGCCGAAGCTTGAGGACTCATCAAGCAAGTCAATGTAGTTAAAAATCTTAAGACAGATAGTTTTCCTAGAATACTAACTGTTTTCCTATTGTTCTGTCGCTGTATTCAACCTTTTTCCCAGGTAAGGACCTCTTTCGTCCTTGCTGGATATGAATATGCTATACATTGCTTTGTTGTTGTTACCCCCCCCCCCCACACACACACACCCATAACCATGCTAGAAGAAACACCTATGTAAGGTGTCCCCACTGTACACGTACTGCTTAGGAAACCCAGACCCGTCCAGCCCAGCAACGATCGCAAGGTCTTTCAGTCATTCTTTAAACATATAAACCAGAAGTTACCAGAACCTCCTCCTTTAGCCAAAAATTTAAAAAATAAAAATAAAAAAACAGAAAAAAACCTATTTCCTCAGTAGGCTGAAAACATTGCTGGCAGCCTAGATGTTTCTTCATGTTATGTTGATAGAAGGGCTAACGTAAGAGACCAATGGCCTGGAGAAGCAGAAGGGTTAACGCCTCAAGATAACTTGACTTTAACCAACCCTTTCCCCAAACAGACGCCGCAAGTTCAAGCGTCGGGCTCGTAAAAACTTCCCTGATTAAAAAATACTGTTTTACTTGCTAAAAAAAGGTTTTAAGGCCCAGTTAAAAACTAACCTGCTTAAGACATGACAAAGTTAGTACATGTGCCTGTTCAGGTTTAACACAGGTTTGATCCTAGGTCTTCATTTAGAAAAGAGTTTCCAGCTGTAGAAAATGTAAAACCCTCACTGTAAGTGTATTACTTGTAATAGAAACTTGCTGGCCGGGCGCGGTGGCTCAAGCCTGTAATCCCAGCACTTTGGGAGGCCGAGACGGGCGGATCACGAGGTCAGGAGATCGAGACCATCCTGGCTAACACGGTGAAACCCTGTCTCTACTAAAAAATACAAAAAAACTAGCCGGGTGAGGTGGCGGGCGCCTGTAGTCCCAGCTACTCAGGAGGCTGAGGCAGGAGAATGGCGTGGACCCGGGAGGCGGAGCTTGCAGTGAGCTGAGATCCGGCCACAGCACTCCAGCCTGGGTGACAGAGCGAGACTCGGTCTCAAAAAAAAAAAAAAAAAAAAAAGAAAAAAAAGAAACTTACTTGCTTGCTGCGCCCCTGTGTATTACACTTGCTCCTTCCAATGATAAAAGGTTTTGTACCTACCATGGCTCGTCAGAAAACTTCCACACAAGTGTATTACATAAAACGCTATCACTCTGTCTCGCTAAAAGACCCAAACAGTAAAAATGAAAGGGAACCCGCCCACTAATTAGTGAAAATTCTCAAAGTGGGGGATGAGGAAGGAGACCTCTACTGCTCCTGCTGTCCTCCTCCCCCCACCTTGCCTAGTTCACAAGACAGGAGGAAAGAGAGAAAGCAAAACGTTAGAAACAAACAAAAGTCAGATAAATAGCCAGACAACCTTGGCACCACCACCAGGCCGTAGGAGTTAAAAAAAAAAAAAAAAAAAAAAAAAAAAAAAAAAAGTAATACTAATAACATCGGCCCCTGACCTAAACTACTTGTGTTATCTATAAATTCCTGACACTATGAAAAAAAGGGTTGTAAAACTTTTTGTTCTGTCTGTCCTTCCTTCCTTCCTTCCTTCCTTCCTTCCTTCCTTCCTTCCTTCCTTCTTTCATCCCACCTCGGCCTCCCAAAGTGCTGGGATTACTGGCGTGAGGCACCATGCCTGCTTGGCCTAAAGAGACACCTATTGAAAGTAAGACATAGAGAGCTCCTTGCAGTGATCTGATTGATTGCTTGACTGATTTACAGACGGCGTCTCACTCTGTCACCCTGGCAGTGGTGTCATCAAAACCAAACTCACTGCAGTGTGGACGCTCCTGGACTCAAGCGATCCTTCCACCTCAGCCTCCAGAGTGTAGTGCCTGGGACCACGGGGCACGCGCCACTGTGCCCAGATGATTTTCAATTTTTATTGTTTTATTTTTCTTTTTCCCGAGACACAGTTTCGCTCTTGTTGCCCAGACTGGAGTGCAATGGCGCGGATCTCGGCTCACCGCAACTTCTGCCTCCCGGGTTCAAGAGATTCTCCTGAGTCTGCCTCCCGAGTAGCAGCTCGGGTTGCAGGTATGCACCACCACGTCTGGTTGATTTTGTATTTTTACTAGAGACGGGGCTTCTCCATGTTGGGCAGGCTGGTCTCCAACTCCCGACCTCAGGTGATTCTCCCTCCCCGGCCTCCCAAAGTGCTGGGACGGCAGGCGTCAGCCGCCGCGCCCGGCCTTCCTTTTCAAATGTTTTTGCACAGACAGGGTCTCATCATGTTGTTGCAACCCTTCTGCCCCGGCGTCCCAAAGTGCTCGCGTGACGGGCGTGAGCCACTGCGCCTGGACTCCGGGGAATGATTCACGACCACGACCGCTGTACTAACTATTTATTTCTTCTTTATTTATTTATTTATTTATTTATTTATTTATTTTTTATTATTATGATTATCTTAAAATTATTATTATTTTTTTGAGACGGAGTTTCGCTCTGGGCGAGGCGGGGCGGGGCGAGGCGAGGCGAGGCGAGGCGTGTCGCTTTGGAAACCGCAGCACCGCCTTCTAAAGCCCCATTCGAATGCACAAAGCCCTGTTCCCTTCCCGGACTTGGAGCTGATGCCTTCCATAGCCTTGGGCTTCTCTCCATTCAGAAGCTTTTACAGGCGCAACCCCACCCAGAGGCTAGCTGCGGTTGAGGATTGGGGGTGTGCTGGGGCTGGAAAGTCGGTCCCCTATTTTTGCTAGCTCGGCCACGACATCCCCCGACCCCTATCGCTTGCTCACCCTTTCAGATCCCTTGCCTCCACCGTCTTGGAGGCTGACCTCTGACTTTAATATCTGCCTTTCTTCCTGTCTTGGGTTTGAGGAGGGGGGGCAGGAATGAGGGTGTGTGTGGGGAGGGGGTGTGGGGTGGGGACGGAGGGGAGCGTCCTAAGGGTCGATTTCGTGTCATGCCTCTTTCACCGCCACCGCCGAAGATGAAAGCAACGATCAGCTAAAGACCGCGTGTTCTCATCTATAACTGGGAACTAAATAATGAGAACTCGTGGGCAGAACGAGGGGGACGAGAGAGGCGGGAGCCTACTTGAGGGAGGAGGTGTGGAAGGAGAGACATCTTCAGGGAAAAACAAAACAAAACAAAACAAAACAAAAAACCAAACCACGAAAACTGTCGGGTACTGCGCTGAGTTATCCGGGTGATGAAATCATCTGCACACTGAACCCCCCAGTCAGAAGTTTACTTGTGTAACAATCTTGCACATGTGTGCTTGAACAAGACATAAAAGTTGTGGGGGGGGGGGGGGAGAGAGAGAGAGAGAGAGAGAGAGAGAGAGAGAGAGAGAGAGAGAGACAAGAGACAGAGAGAAGGAAACACCACCTCCTTGACCTGAGTCAGGGGGTTTCCGGTCTGGTGGCGGAACGTTCAGTGACAATGGAGTATTTTGGCCTGTTCTTTTTTTGTGCGTTTGCTATTTTTTTTGCTGCTGTTGTTGTTGTTGTTTTAAGACAGAGTCTCACTCAGCCACCCAGCCTGGAGTGCAGTGGTGCAATTCGGCTCACTGCAACCACCGTCTCCCAGGTTCAAGCGATTCTCCCGTCTCAGCCTCCTGAGCAGCTGGGATTACAGGCACCCACCATCATGCTCCGAAGATGTTTCCATGTTAGTAGAGACGGAGTTTCACCATGTGGGCCAGGCTGCTCTTGAACTCCTGACCTCAGGTGATCCGCCCACCTCGGCCTCCCAAAGTGCTGGGATTACATGTGTGAGCCACTGCGCCCGGTGGCGGTCCCTGTGGTTTTTTTTCTTTTTTCTTTTTTCTTTTTTCTTCTTTCTTTCTTTCTTTCTTTCTTTCTTTCTTTCTTTCTTTCTTTCTTTCTTTCTTTCTTTCTTTCTTTTCTTTCTTTCTTTCTTTTTTGGTAGGGAGGGACTGAGTCTCTCTCAGTCTGTCACCCAGGCGGGGGTGCAGTGGCACTCCCTCGGCTCACTGCAACCTCTGCCTCCCGGATTCCAGTGATTCTTCTTCAGTGGCTGGGATTACAGGCGCACACCACCACATCTGGCTAATTTTTGTATTTTGAGTAGAGACGGGGTTTCTCCATGTTGGCCGCACTGGTCTCGAACTCCTGACCTCAAGTGATCCGTTCTCCTGGGCCTCCCAAAGTGCGAGGACGACAGGCCTGAGCCGCCGGGATTTCAGCCTTTAAAAGTGCCGGCCCTACCACCTTTCGCTGTGGACGTTACGCTCTGAATGACGTGCCATCTCTGCCATAGGTTGACTCCCTGAGTCCCCTCTGCCATTTCACTCCATCCTGGGACGCAAGAGCGAAACTCCATCCCGCCACCTCCTCGTGCAAAACAAAACAAAACGAAACAAAACAAAACAAAACAAAACAAAACAAAACAAAACAAAACAAAAAAAGAAACTCTACACATGACCTGTAAGTGTCTGTTCCTGTGAGTGATTTCTGAGATACGGCACTGTAGACTGAACGCAGTGGCTCACGTCTGTCATCCTAGTACTTTGGGAGGCTGAGGCGGGCGGATCGCCAGGTCAGGAGATCGAGACCATCCTGGCTAACATGGTGAAACCCCGTCTCTACTAAAAAAACAAACGAATTATCTGGGTGTAGTGGCCGGCGCCTGTAGTCCCAGCTACTCGGGAGGTTGAGGCCGGAGAACGGTGTGAACCCGGGAGGCGGAGGTTGCAGGGAGCTGAGATCGCGCCACTGCACTCCAGCCTGGGTGACAGAGCAAGACTCCGTCTCAAAAAAATAAAAAAATAAAAAAAGAGGAAAGAAAGAAAGAAAGAAAGAAAGAAAGAAAGAAAGAAAGAAAGAAAGAAAGAAAGAAGGAAGGAAGGAAGGAAAGAAAGAGGAAATGAAAGAAATGGCACTGTATCGCTATTGGGCTAGGACCCTCTCTCTTTCTGTCTGTTCCTCTCTGTCTCTCTCTGTCCGTTTCTGTCTTTCCTGTCTCTCTCACTGTCTCTGTCTTCTGTCTTACTCTCTTTCTTTGCCTGTCGGTCTGTCTGCCTCTCTCTCTCTCTCTCTCTCTCTCTCTCTCTGTCTGTCTGTTTCTCTCTGTCTCTCACTGTCCGTCTATGTCTTTCTCTGTCACTCTCTTTATCTGTCTGCCTGTCCCTCTCTTTCTCTCTGTCTCTCTGTCTCTCTCTCTCTCTCTCTCTCTCTCTGTCTCTCTCTCTCTCTCTCTACCTGTGTCTCTCACTCACTGTGTCTGTCTTCTGTCTTACTCTCTTTTTTGCCTGTCTGTCTGTCTCTGTCTGTCTCTCTCCCTCTCTCCCCCTCCCTGTCTAGTCTGTTTCTCTCTCTCTCTCTCTCTCTCTCTCTCTCTCTCGCTCTCGCTCTCGCTCTCGCTCTCTCGCTCTCGCTCTCGCTCTCGCTCTCTCGCTCTCTCGCTCTTTCTGTCCGTTTCTCTCTGTCTCTGTCTGTCCATCTCTCTTTTTCTACGTCTGTCTCTTTGTCTGTCAGATTCCCCCGTCCCAGAGAGGGCCCTGCCCCTTCCACGAAAGTGAGAAGTGCGTGCTTAGAGAGGCCGAGAGGAATCTACACAGACGGGCCTTGCCGGGCTTCCCCACTGGGTGCATGATTTCGGGAGATCGAGGCCGGGTCCCCACTTGGATGGAAGGGCCATTTGCAGACCTTTCTCTCTGTCACCTGTGATGTCCAAACTTCTCGTATTTCCCCGATAAGCTCCTCGACTTTAAAATAAACGGCTAAGGCCGGGCACGGTGGCTCATGCCCGTCATCCCAGCATTTTGGAAGGCCGAGGCGGGTGGATCACCTGAGGTCGGGAGTTCGAGGCCAGCCTGACCCACATGAAGAAACCCCGTCTCTACTAAAAATACAAAATTAGCCGGGCATGGGGGCGCAGGCCTGTAATCCCAGCTACTCGGGGAGGCAGACGCAGGAGAATCGCTGGAACCTGGCAAGCGGAGGTTGCAGTGAGCCGAGATCGCGCCATTGCACTCCAGCCTGGGCAGCAAGAGCGAAACTCCGTCCCACCGCACGCGCGCACGCACACACACACACACACACACACACACACACACACACACACGAAAAAAAGGGGGAAAAAAATAGAAAAAGGAAAATTCTTCACACGTGACCCATAAGTGTGTGTTCCCACGAGTGATTTCCAAGCAATGGCACCGTAGGGGCTGAACGCGGTGGCTCACGTCTGTCACCCCAGCACTTTGGGAAGCCGAGGCGGGCGGATCAGGAGGTCAGGAGTTCAAGACCAGCCTGGCCCACGTGGTGAAACCCCGTCTCTACTAAAACTACAAAACTGAGTCGGGTGCGGTGGGGCAGACCTCTGTGATCCCAGCTACTCGGGAGTCGGAGGCGGGAGAATCGCTTGAACCTGGGAGGCGGGGGTTGCCGTGAGCCGAGATCGTGCCACAGCGCTACAGCTTGGGCTGTAGAGTGAGTGAGACTCTGTCTCAAAATTAAATAAATAAATAAATAAATAAATAAATAAATAAATAAATAAGTA
>NW_027257885.1:35000-45000 GCF_043159975.1 Macaca nemestrina
GCCTGTAACCCCAACACTTTGGGAGGCCGAGGCCGTAGGATCCCTTAGAAGAATCCCCTAACCCCGGGGAAGTTGAGGCTGCAGTGAGCCACAATGGTGTCACTGCACTCCAGTCTGGGCGAAAGACAGAGCGAGACCCTGTCACAGACAGACAGACAGACAGACAGACAGATAGACAGACAGACAGGCACGCAGACAGGCAGGCAGGCAGGCAGGCAGGCAGGCGGGCAGGGAGACAACAGCTGTATTCTGTTCTTCTCGGGGTGGGAAGCAAAAATAACAGCAGACGGCACTTAACGTTTCTGTTGTTGTTCTTGTTTTGGACGGAGTTTTCGCTCTTGTTGCCCACGCTGGAGTGCAATGGCCACCATCTCGAGGGATCCGCCTGCCCTCGGCCTCCCAAAGTGCGGGGATGACAGGCGTGAGCGTACCGCACCCGGCTCCCCCCCCCCCCCCCCCAATCCGCCCCCGAAACACCACCGCTTGTCTTCCGGACAGTTTTACGGCAGAGTGTTTGGCTGGCTTGCTGAAATTCATTCTACATAGAAATTTAGGATGTCAGCTTCTGGCCTCATGGACTCTGAGCTGAGGAGTCCCCCTGGTCTGTCTATCACAGGACCGTACACGTAAGGAGTAGAAAAACCGCAATGTTCAAAATCAGTAATTTTGTGATCCAGAAATACGCGGATTCACCCAAAACACGGAAACTTTTACAAATTGTCTTAGTTAGTCCTGGTGTCTGTGTCAGTGATTCTTTTAGGTTTGGACCTTGACCGAGAGAATTTCCAGTCGGTCTCTCGTCTCTCGTCTTCGGACAGAAGTTCCAGATGATCCGATGGCTGGGGTCTTAGGCTGTGTGCCCCCAGGGGCCCTGGTCGATTAGTTGTGGGGATCGCCTGGAAGGGCGCGGTGACCCACTGTGCTGTGGGGGCCTCCATCCTTCCCCCTCCCGCCTCACCCTCCAGGCGATCCCAATTCATTCCGGGCTGACAGTCTCATTGGCAGACGTCGGGCATCACCTAGCGGCCACTGTTACTCTGAAAATGGAGGCCTCAACAGAGGAAGGAAGCTCAGGCCGCCTGCGCACAGCCTGGGGCAACTGTGTCTTCTCCACCGCCCCCGCCCCCACCTCCAAGCTCCCCCCTTCCTTGTTGCCTAGGAAATCGCCACTTTGACGACTGGGCCTGAGTGACCTTTGATCAGGCAGCATAAATCAATCAATCAATCAATCAATCAATCAATCAATGTAAATACAATACAATACGATACAATACAATTGTACGGGCGCGGTGGCTCACGCCTGTCATCCCAGCACTTTGGGAGGCCGAGGCTGGCAGATCACCTGAGGTCGGCAGTTCGAGACCAGACTGACCCACATGGAGAGACCCCGTCTCTACTGAAAATACAAAATTAGCCGGGCGTGGTGGCACATGCCTGTAATCCCAGCTACTCGGGAAGGGAAACGGAGGCAGGAGAATTGCTTGAACCTGGGAGGCGGAGGTCGCAGTGAGGCGAGATGGCGCCATTGCGCTCCAGTCTGAGCAACAAGAGCGAAAGTGCGTCTCCAAAAAAAAAAAAAAAAAAAAAAAAAAAAACCAAGAAAACAAACCAAAAAGCAAGCAAGCAAGCAAACAAACAAACAAAAAAACACCATTCTCTGTGAAACTGCTTTGTCGTGTGTGTATTCGTCTCGCAGAGTTAAACCTTTCTTTTTACTCAGCAGGTTGGAAGGGTTTTTTTGTTGAATCTGTCTGTGTACATTTCGGAGACCCTTGTGTCGTATGGTGAAAAAAATCTTATGTTTTCAGATAAAAACGAGAGAGAAGGTCTTCATGAAACAGCTTTGTGACGTGTGGATTCATCATACCGAGTTAAAACTGCCTTTGGATTCAGCAGTTTGGAAGCAGAATGGACATTTGGGAGCCCATTGGGGCCTGTTGTGAAAAACCGAGTATCCCCACCAGAGAAATAGAAAGAAGCTCTCTGTGATACTGCTTTGTGATGTGTGGATTCATGGCACCGAATTACAACTAGTTTTTGATTGAGGAGGTTTGAAGCACTCTTTCTGTAGAATCCGCGAGTATACCTTTGGGAGCCCACTGAGGCCTAGTGTGAAAAACCGAATATCCCCAAATAAAAACTAGAAAGAAGCTGTCTCTGAAACTGCTTTGTCGTGTGTGGATTCATCTCACAGAGTGAAACCTTTCTTTTGATATACCAGGTTGGAAGCGGCCCTTTTGTAGAATCTGCAAAAGGACATTTGGGAGCTATTCGAGGCCTAGGGTGAAAACCAGGAAACGGTAGATAAAAACTAACAAGAAGCTATCTGTAAAACTGCTTTTTAGCGATGTGTAGATTCCTCTTACTGAGTTAAACCTTTCTGTTGATTCAGCAGATTGGAAGCATTTTGTTGTTGTTGTTGTTGTTGTTGTAGTAGTAGTAGTAGTAGTAGTAGTATTTTTTTCTTAATATTTTTATTTTTTTAAGACAGACTCTCACTCTGTCCCCCAGGCTGGAGTGCAGTGACACCATCTCGGCTCACTGCAACCTCTGCCTTCCAGTTGAAGGGATTCTCCTGCCTCAGCCTCCCAAGTAGTTGGGATTACAGGCACCCGCTACCAAGCCCGGCAAATTTTTTGTGTTCTTGGTAGAGATGGGGTTTCACCGTTTTGGCCAGGCTGGTCTCGAACTCCTGACCTCAGGTGATCCACCCGCCTCTGCCTCCCAAACTGCTGGGATGACAGGCGTGAGCCGCTGCACGCGGCCGATTGGAAGCAGTTCTTTGCAGAATCTTCGAAGGGACATTTGGGTGCCCTTTGTGGCTTATGGTGAAAGTGAACATCCCCAGAGGAAAAGGAGAAAAACTGCTGCTGGTGAAACTGCTTTTTGACGTGTGGATTCACCTCGAACGGATAATTCTTTTGAACCAGGAGGTTGGAAACACGCTTTCCGTAGAACCTGTGAGGGGACATTTGGAAACCCATTGAGGCCTACGTTGGAAAACAGACTATCCACAGATTAAAACCAGAGAGAGGCTATCTGTCACATTGATTTGTGATGCGTAGATTGATCTCTTAGCGATACACCATTCTTTGGATTCATCAGGTTAGAAACACTTTTTTTGGGCAGTCTCTCTGAATGGATTTTTGGGAGTCCCTTTAGGCCTATGGTGAATCACCCAATATTCCCAGATGAAAATTAGAAAGAATGTATTTGAGAAACTGCTTTGCGATGTGTGGACTCTTCCTAAAGAGTTACACCTTTGTTTTGATTAGGCAGGTTGGAGACGCTCTCTTTGTAGAGATTCCAAAGGGACATCTGGGAGCCCTTGAGGCCTATGGTGAAAAACTGAATATCCCCAGACAAAGACCAGAGAGAATATGTCATTGAAACGGCTTCGTGATGTCTGGGTTTATCTCCCAGCGTAGAACCTGTTGTTTCTTTGTTTGCTTGTTTGTTTGTTTGTGTGTGCGTGCGTGCGTGTGATTCAGCAGGTTGGAAATGCTCTTTTTGTAGAATGTGTGGGAAGACATTTCAAAACCCATTAATTCCTGCTGTCAAAACCAGATTATCCCCTCGCTAAACGCCATGAAGAAACGATCTGTGAAACGGCTTTGCGTGATTGGATTCATCTCGCAGAGTTACACCTTTCTTTTGATTCAGCGTGTTGGAAACACGCTTTTTCTAGAATTTGCCAAGGCGTATTTGGGAGCCCATTGAGGCCTCTGTTGAAAAATCAAATATCAAATATCCCCAGAGGAGCAGTAGAAAGAAGCTCTCTGTGAATTGGCTTTGTGATATATGGATTCATCTCACAGAGTTAAACCCGTCTTTCGGTGCAGCAGGTTGGAAACACTTAGGTTGTATAATCTGCAAAAGGATATTTGGGACTCCTTGGAGGCCAATGGTGGCAAAGCGCATATTTCCTGATAACAACTACAAGGAAGCTATCTGAGCAACTGCTCTGTGTGTGGATTCCTCGCACAGAGGTCTAACTTAATTTGGACTCAGCGGATTGGAAGCCCTCTTTTAGTAGAATCTGTGAAAAGAATGTGGGCTGCAATTGAGGCCTAGGGTGAAAAACAGATTCTCCCCAGATAAAAACCAAAAAGAACCTATGTGTGAAACGGTTTTGTAATGTGGGGATTCCTCTCACAAACTTAAAGCATTCTTTTGATACGTCGGTTTGGAAATATTCTTCTTAATGGAATCTGCGAAGGGACTTTGGGAGCCCCTTGAAACCTATGGAGAAAAACCGAAACTCCCCAGATAAAAACCAGAAATAAGGCCGGGCGCGGTGGCTCAAGCCTGTAATCCCAGCACTTTGGGAGGCCGAGACGGGTGGATCACGAGGTCAGGAGATCGAGACCATCCTGGTGAACACGGTGAAACCCCGTCTCTACCAAAACTACAAAGAAAACTAGCCGGGCGAGGTGGCGGGCGCCTGCAGTCCCAGCTACTCGGGAGGCTGAGGCAGGAGAATGGCGTGAACCCGGGAGGCGGAGCTTGCACTGAGCTGAGATCCGGCCCCTGCACTCCAGCCTGGGCGACAGAGCGAGACTCCGTCTCAAAAAAAAAAAAAAAAAAAAAAAAAAAACCAGAAATAAACTATCATCGGAGGTGATTACTCATCTGTGGAGACACGTTACAGAGTTACAGTTTTCTTTGGATTCCAAATGTTGGAAACACTGTGTTTGCAGAATCTGTGAAAGAACATTGCAAAGACCATTGAGGCCCAAGGGGAGCGCTCTCTCTCTCTCTCTCTCTCTCTCTCTCTCTCTCTCTCTCTCTCCCCCCCCCGCTTGTCTCTCTCCCTGTGTCTGTCTTCTGTCTTACTCTCTTTCTCTGTCTGTCCTTCTGTCTGTTGGTCTCTCTCTCTCTCTCTCTCTCTCTCTCTCCCCCCCGTCTGTTTCTCTCTCTCTCTCTGTCTGTCTGTCTGTCTCTCTCTCTCTCTCTCTCTCTCTCTCTGTTTCTCACTGTCTCTCTCTGTCCGTCTCAAAAAAAAAAAAAGGATAGATGCATGCATGCATGCATGCATACATACATACATACATACATACATACATACATGCATACATGCATACGTACAATTAAAAATTAGAAATAAAATAAAAGGAATAACTAGGCCCGGCGCGGTGGCTCAAGCCTGTCATCCCAGCACTTTGGGACGCCGAGGGTGGTGGATCGCTGGATCACGAGGTGGTCAGACCAGCAGGGCCAGTATGGTGAAACCCCGTCCGTCTCTAGTCAAAATACCAAAAATTAGCCGGGCATGGTCGTGCGCGTCTGTAATCTCAGCTACTCGGGAGGCCGAGCTGAGGCAGGAGAATCACTTGAACCTGGGAGGCGGAGGTTGCAGTGAGCTGAGATCGCGCCACTGTACACCAGCCTGGGCGAGAGAGGGAGACAACCTCTCAAACAATTAAAAATAAAAGTAAAAATGAAAGTAAAATTAAAAATTAAAAAAAAAAAAAGAAAAGGAAAATGAAAAAATTAAAAAGTGAGTTTCCGGGAAAAGAGGGAAGAAAAAAAAAAAAAGAAAAAAGAAAACAGTCCCACAGTGACATAAACACATGCCTCTCGCCTTTCAAGGCGTCAGTGATGCTACGAATGATGCGCAATTTTTTCTTTTTTAACTTCCTTTTATTTTATTATCATTTATTGTTTGACACGAGCCTCGGAGGCCCTCCCTCCCTCCGTCCCACTCCCTCCCTCCGTCCCACTCCCTCGTTGCCCACACAACTTCAGGAGACAGACCCTGGCTGGGCCAGATTGTTCTTCTCTTTGAGCAGTTGTTTCCCTGTCTTGCTTCGTGTCTTTAACCCGTGTGGACTCTTCTGCTCGGATTTCACAGATGGCAGCTCCACTTCAGGCCTTGTTGTTAGTGGGGGCTTTCCTGATTCTCCCCACATGTAGTGAAAGCAGGTAGATTCGCCTCGCCTCGCCTCGCCTCGCCTCGCCTCGCCTCGCCTCGCCTCGCCTCGCCTCCTCCTCCTCTCTCTCGCTCGCTCGCTCGCTCGCTCGCGCTCGCGCGCGCGCGCTCTCTCTCTCTCTCTCTCTCTCTCTCTCTCTCTCTCTCTCTGCTGCTTTCTTGCTTTTTCTTTCTGTCTCTTTCTCTCTTTCTGTCGTGCTTTCTTGCTGTCTTGTTTTCTTGCTTTCTTGCTTTGTCTTTCTTCCTGTCTTTCCTCTTTCTTTTTTTTTCTTTCTTCTCTCGTCTTTCTTTCTCGCTGTCTTTCTCCCTCTCTCTCACTCTTTCTTCTTTCTTTCTTTCTTTCTGTCTTTCTTCCTCTCTCTCTCTCTCTCTCTCTTCTTCTTTCTTTCTTTCTTTCTTTCTTTCTTTCTTTCTTTCTTTCTTTCTTTCTTTCTTTCTTTCATATTTTTTCTCTCTCTCTCTCCCCCAGCCTCTGAAAGTGCTGGGATCACAGGCGTCAGCCACCGCGCCTGGCCTATTTGCTTATGTTATGTTATCTTATTTTTTATTTATTCATGTTTATCTGTTCATTCATGTGTATGCATATAAATTTTTTTCTATTTTAATGTAGTTTTATATGTTATACCTATATCCAAATGTAAATACTTATATTGATATTTGTCTTTTTTTTGTTCTCTTTTCTTTCTTTCTCTCCTTTAGGTTTTCCTTCCTTTCTTTCTTTCTCTGTTTCCTTCTTTATGTTTGCCTGCCTGCCTGCCTGCCCTCCCTCCCTCCCTCCCTCCCTCCCTCCCTCCCTCCTCCTCTGTCTGGATTCAGGAAGAGCCTACGCATTCTGTGTCTCCCTGTGTCCTCAACGACCCGCGACCGAGTCCTTGCTTGTTGTTTCTCCCACCGAGATGCCTCTCCGAACATCCACACGCCGTGGGTTGTCTTCTGACTGTGTCGCGGTCCATGCAGAGACAGGGTTTGGGGACCGTTTCTGTGGGGTTGGGGTACAGGGGCTGCGTTTTCGGCCTCGGGATAGCGTCTCTCGACTCACGGTTTCGGTTTTGCGGTCCGCGGGCCGGCCTGCCATCCGGATCTGTCTTGGTGACGTTCGCGACGGTTGTCGGACTCCATCTGGCGGCCGCTTTTATATCGTTCCCTTGGCTTCCGGAGCTGCGGTGGCAGCTGCCGAGGGAGGGGACCGTCCCCGCTGTGAGCTAGGCAGAGCTCCGGAAAGACCGCGGTCGTCAGCCGGGCTGTCCCGGTCGCGCCAGAGCTCTGGCGCGTCACTTGTGAGTCAGAGCTCAGGCGTGCAGGCTTATGTGGGGAGAGGTTGTCGCTGCGCTTTCGGGCCAGAGCCGGGTGTGGGGCTGCCGGGGTTGGTCGACCAGCACGCCGCGGCTCCCGAGGCCTGACCCGCGACCCGCGGGGACCCACCGGGCTTGGGGCGGGAGGCTGGGGACACCCTTCCCGGCCCGGTCGCGGGCCCGCGCGCATCCTGGCCGTCTGAGGCAGCGGCCGAATTTTTTCTCCAAGTCCCCGTGGGGAGCCGGGGACCGTCCTGCCTCGTCCCCCGGGTGCCGGGGAGCGGTCCCTCTGCCGTGACCTGTTGTTTGCCAGTCCCCGTGGGGAGTCGGAGAGCGCTCCCTGAGCGCGCGTGCGGCCCGAGAGGTCACACCTGGCCGGCCTTCGGTCCCTCGTGTGTCCCGGTCGTACGAGGGGACGGCCGAAAACGCTTCCGAGTCTCGCTCTGGAGACTCGGGCCGGCCCCTGCGTGGCACGGGTGGCCGGGAGGACGTCCCTGGCCCGGCGCTGCTCCGGCGTGTGTCCTGGGGTCGACCAGAGGGCCCTGGGTGCTCCGTGTCTGGCTGCGATGGTGGCGATTTTGGGGACAGATGCCCGTGTCGCGGGTTCCCTGGGCCGGCGGCGTGGTCGGTGACTCGACCTCCTGTCTCCTGGGGAGGTATATGTTTCACTCCGAGCCGGCATTTTGGGCCACCGGGTTATTGCTGACACGCTGTCCTCTGGCGACCTGTCGCTGGAGAGGTTGGGTCTCTTGGATGCGTTGCGGGTCTTCGGCCTCCCGGTGACCCGGCTAGCCGGCCCTGCTCGTGCTTGAGCCGCCTGCTGGGGCCCGTGTGCCCGGTCTCTCATGCATCCGAGCGTCCCAGCTCCCGGTGCCGCCTTGGGTCCGGGTCTCTGACCCACCTGGGGGCGGCGGGGAAGGTGGCGCGGGCTTACCCTGCCACCGTGCGCTCCCCGCTGCGGGCACCTGGGGCGGCCGTGACAACCCCACTCCCGCTGGCTCCGTGCCGTGCGTGTCAGGCATTCCTCGTCTCTGCCGGGTTGTCTGCCGCCCCCGTCCTGGAGCTGGGGATGGCCAGGCTGATCTGCTCGCTGGCCTCTGGGGAGGCTGTGGCTGGCTGGCCGACCCTGCTCCGGGGATGCTTTCCCTGATCGATGTGGTGATGTCACGCTCTCCCGGGCCGGGACCGAGCCGCGACGGGCGAGGGGCGGGCATTCGTGGTGAATGAGACCCGTTCTTCTCGTCCCGCCCGCGGGGTTTCCCCCGTCTCCCATCCCCGCCTGTGGGCGGTGCGTTGGGAGGCACTGGGGTGCGGAACCCGGCCCGACCTCGCTGTCCCGACCCCGCCGTCTGCCTCGTGGCGTCCGGCGTGGGTCGGCGGGGGTCCTCTGACGCAGCAGGCACCCCTCGCTTTCGCCTCTTGTGGTCGTAGTCTCGTGGGCCGCCCCCCTCCGCGGCGGTGGGGGTGCTGTCCCGCTGGCCCGCCGTGCTGCCCTCTCGGGTATTGCGCGAGCGCTGGCTCCGCCTGGGCCTTTGCGGTGCTCCTGGAGCGCCCCGGGTTGTCTCTCAGGTGCCCGAGGCCGAGCGGTGGTGTGTCGCTCCCGCCCCCAGCGCCCCCTCCTCCGGTCGCCGCCGTGGTGTCCGCGCGTGGGTCCTGAGGGAGCTCGTTGGCTGTGCGGGTCGAGGCGGTCGAGTGAGACGCGCCCCTCCCACGTGGGGAAGGGCGCCGCCTGGTCTGGCGAGCGCACGTCCCGTGCTCCCCTCTGGCGGGTGAGCGCGGGCCGTGTGAGCGGTTGCGGTGGGCTCGGGCCGGCCACGCGTGCGCCGGCCGGCCGCCGAGGGGCTACCGTTCTGCCTCCGATCGGTCGTGTGTGGGTGAACTGGAGGCGCCTTGCCTCACAGAAAGGAGGTGGGTGGACGGCGGGGGGCCTTGGGGGCTGCGCGCACGCGCGCCGGCCGGGCCCCTGCCCTGACCGCAAACGCTCAAGGTTGCCGCAGGTTTCTTCTCGCGCCGCAGGCCCCCTCCCTTCCCCAGGCGTCCCTGAGCGCCTCTGCGGGCCCGACGAGGGGCGACTGGCGGGTGGGGAGCGTGACCCGCCCTCGGTGAGAAAGCCTTCTCTAGCGATCCGAGAGGTGTGCCTTGGGGTACCGGATCCCCCGGCCTGCCGCCTCTCTCTGTGTTGTGGTAGCGCTGCCGTAGCGACTCGCCTGCAGAGAACCCTCCTCCTCCGCTGCCCCCGCCTTGATGGGATGAGGTGGGGGGACAGTGAGGGTTCCGCCGGACCCCGCGGTGGGGGCCGAGCGCGCGGCTCGTCGTCTACTGTGGCCCGCGCCTCCCCCTTCCGAGTTGGGGGAGGATCCCGCTGGGCCGGGCCCGACGTCCTAGCGGATGGGAAGGCTGCTGCGAGTGGCGGGTGCGCGTGGCACGCCGTCTGGCGCGCGACGCCGCTCTCCGCTGTGAGCCGGCTCTCCGCCCGCTCCCGTGCCGAGCCGCGACCGCTGCCGATGACCGCGTTCGCGTGGCGCGGGGTGTGGGGCCGCCTGGTCCTTGGGGAGCGAGCCGTCCCCACGGGGCGGCGCGCCGGTCTCCCGGAGCGGGACCGGGTCCGGGACGGACGAGAAACGGGCGACATGTGGCCCCTGGTGTTGGGCTTGTGGCTGAGGTTGCTTCGGGGCCGCCGGTGGCGGGACCCGGGGCTCGTGAGGGGGTTGCTCGGTGGGCTGCCCGAGGGCCGTTCGGCGTCCCAGGCGGGGCGCCGCGGGACCGCCCTCGTGTC
>NW_027257885.1:57500-70000 GCF_043159975.1 Macaca nemestrina
CTGCCTGCCTGCCTGCCTTCCCTTCCTTCCTTCCTTCCTTCCTTCCTTCCTTCCTTCCTTCCTTCCTCCCTCCCTCCCTCCCTCCCTCCCTCCCTCCCTCCCTGCCTCCCTCCCTCCCTTCCCTGCCTCCCTCCCTCCCTCCCTCCCTCCCTCCCTCCCTCCCTCCCTCCTTGCCTTCCTTGCCTTCCTTGCCTTCCTTGCCTTCCTTGCCTTCCTTGCCTGCCTGCCTGCCTGCCTTCCTTCCTTCCTTCCTTCCTTCCTTCCTTCCTTCCTTCCTCCCTCCCTCCCTCCCTCCCTCCCTTCCCTCCCTCCCTCCCTCCCTCCCGCCCACCCGCCCTCCCTCCCTCCCTCCCTCCCTGCCTGCCTTCCTTCCTTTCCTTCCTTCCTGCCTTCCTTCCTTCCTTCCTTCCTTCCTTCCTTCCTTCCTGCCCTTCCTGCCCACCCTTCCTTCCTTCCTTCCTTCCTTCCTTCCTTCCTTCCTTCCTTCCTTCCTTCCTGCCCTCCCTCCCTCCCTCCCTCCCTCCCTCCCTCCCTCCCTCCATCCTTTTTCTATGTTCCTTTCTTTTCTTTTTTAGCCTGCCTGGTCTTCTCACTCTGTCGCACCCACCGTGGACTTGCAGGCACGCGATCGTGTGGTTCATGGCAGCCTTCACCTCCCTGGGCCCTGGTGATCTCAGCCTCCCAAGCTGCTGGGACTACAGGGATCTCTGAACCCCGGGAGGTGGAGGCGGACGTGAGCTGTCATCGCGCACCTCCACTCCAGCTGAGGTGAGGAGAGCTGGGGTGCAGAGGAAGGAAAAATGCATTGTGATCTTAATTACCTTGTAGCGTTACTCATGCCCTCTTATTTGCTTGTTTTTCTCATGGCTTATTACTTCTATGTCATTGTCATGTTCGTCCTTTGCTTGCTTGCTGGCTGGCTGGCTGGCTGGCTGGATGCTTGCTTGCTTGTTTTTTTGTTTTGTTTCTTTGGTTTTTTTTGTCTGTCGTTCTTTTTTTTTTTTTTTTTTTTTTTGGAGATGGAGTCTTGCTCTGTCTCCCAGGCTGAAGTGAAGTGCAGTGGCGCGATCTCGACTCACTGCAAACTCCACCTCCCGGGCTCAAGCAATTCTCTGCCTCAGTCTCCCAAGTAGCCGGGATTACAGGCGTCTGCCACCACGCCTGACTAATTTTTTTGTATTTTTAGCAGAGACAGGGTTTCACTACCTTGCCCAGCCTGGTCTTGCACTCCTGACCTCACGATCCACCCGCCTCGGTCTCACAAAGTGCTGGGATGACAGGCGTGGAGCCACCGTGCCCAGACGCTTACTTCTTTTTTCACTTAGTTTTACATTACAAGCGTTTACTTACATACTTTCTTACTTCCTTACGTGGGACTACAGGCATGCACCACCACACCGGTTAACTTTTATAATGTTTGTCATGCTTTCCGTACGTACGTATGTCTGTCTGTCTGTCTGTCTGTCTGTCTGTCTGTACGTGACATGGGGTTCGAGGTTCTATCACGTTGCCCAGGCTTGTCTCCAACTCCTGTTCTCAATCACTCCGCCTGCCTCGGCCACCCACACTGCTGCTATTACAGGCGTGAGCCATTGCGCCTAGCTCATTCTATATTTGCTCCTCTCTCTCTCTCTCTCTCTCTCTCTCTCTCTCTCTCACCGCCCCTCTCTCTCTCCCCCCCCATCATCTTCTCAGTAGGGATGTGGTCTTGCTTTCTGGTCCACGCTCTGGGCACATACAATCTCTTTTTAAACGTCTATTATTATTACTATTACTATTATTATTATTATTATTATTATTATTATTATTATTGCAGGTATCGTCTCACATATCGAGATGATCTCAAACTTCTGGGGGGGGGCTCCAGCGATCATACCACATCGGCCAGGAGTTGGAGACCAGGCTGGCCAACATGGTGAAACCCGGTCTCTATGAAAAGTGTAACAATTAGCCAGGCCTCCTGATGGTGGCACGGGCTTGGAATCCCGACTACTCGGGACACCGAAGGAGGCGACTTGCCTGAACCGGGGAGGCCGAGGTTGCAGTGAGCCGAGATCGTGCCATGGCAATCCAGCCTGGGTGACAGAGCGAGACTCTGTCTCAAAATCATAATAATAAGGAAGGAGACCACTACTACTCCTGCTGCCCTCCTCCCCGCACCTCGCCTAGTTCACAAGACAAGAGGAAAGACAGAAAGCAGAAAGTTAGAAAGGAACGAAAGCAAGATAAATGGCCAGACACCCTTGGTGCCACCACACGGCCCTAGGAGATTTAAAAAGAAAGAAAGAAAGAAAGAAAGAAAGAAAGAAAGAAAGAAAGAAAGAAAGAAAGAAAGAAAGAAGAAAGAAAGAAACAAAGAAAGAAAGAAGGAAAGAAAGAAAAAAAAAGGAAAAAAAAAAGAAAAAGAGGAAGTAATAATAATAACATCGACCCCCGACCTGAACTACTTCTGTTATCTGTGAATTCCAGACACCGTATGAAAAAAGCCTTGTAAAACTTTTTGTTCTGTTAGCTGCTGCAGGTAGCCCCCAGTCACGTTTCCCACGCTTGCTCGATTTGTCACGACCCTTTCACGTGCAACCCTTGAGGTTGTAAGCCTTTAAAAAAGTCTTTTTCGGGGAGCTCGACTCCTAAGATGCGAGTCTGCCGACGCTCCCGGCCGAATGAAAAACCTCTTCCTTCTTTAATCCGGTGTCTCGGGAGTTTTGTCTGCGGCTTGTCCTGCTACATTTCTGGGTTCCCTCACCGGGAAGCGAGCTGGTGATGCACGGAGGGTCGAGGCAGCCCCTTAGGCGGCTTATGCCTGCCCTGTAGAGCATCCCTGCGGGGGACTCTGGCCAGCTTGAGCGATGCGGATCCTCAGAGTGCTGCCGGGTAGGCATCTGCCCCGGTGCGATGCCTCGCCTCCAAAGAGCGGTGCACAGCACGCCCCCGTGGAGGATCGGCACAGTGGCTGGACACCGGGAAGGAACTGGCACTTTCAGTCCGGACATCTGAAACTTGCTGAGACTGCTCTTTGGAACTTCCCCCACTCCGTTTGAGTGGAAGCGTGGCCTGATCACCCACGGCGTGCCTCTACCGGCACTTTGGTTTTGGTTTCTGACTTCACTTGAATTCATTGGTTGATACTTTGGTTTCGGTTTCGATTTTGACTGGACTTGAATTGCTTGATAAACAGGCCTGCCTTTATTGCCACTTTGGTCTTGCTCCTGATTTTGGTTTGGCTTAAATTGCTTGACGAACAGGTGTGCCCGTAACAACACTTTGGTTTTAGCTTTGATTTTGATTTAGTGTGAATTAGGTGACTGAGTGACCTTTTACCCTTTCCTTCTCGTAGGGTGAATGTTGTTTCCTCTCGAGAGAAACATAGGTCAGGCACAAAGTAAGCCCACTCCGCTAGGAGCCCTCTTAAAAACGTTTCAAAAAGAAAAATAAAAGGAAAGTCATCAAGTCGTCACAACTTACCCTACTAAAATGCATGTTACAGAACCTTACAAAAGGTTTTGCAGGAGATTATAGAGTTCAGTTAACCCCCTAGAGGTCACGAACTCTGGGTGAATTAGAATTGCCCTCTTCTGCTGTTGGATGGCCCACGGAAGGAACTATAGGCAGAGAACAATTGGCCGTGTAGTTCAGGTGGTGACGGGGTCGGAGGACAGCCTGTGTACCTAGATCACATTCCTTTATATTGACTCATGGCGAAATAGATTGTAGACAAAGCCGGCGTTAATTTAGCCCTGTTTAACAACTTTGTGCAAAATAGCCAAAAGTAAAAGTAAGAGCGGCTTCGCCGGCAGACACACAGTTGTTTTAAAAAGGGAGTCCCAGGAAACGGCAAGAGAAGCCAGTTTTTACGGGAGCCGCGAGAGATAACACAGATTCTTTCTCCATGTTTCCCAGCCTACCCTGCTTCACCGAGGCCAACAACCCCCTCAGAAATGAGATTCAGGAGCTGACACGCCACAGGTCTCACCTCGAAGGGAAGGATCGGAGCCTCCAGAGGCCAAGGAAAGAAGTCGAGATAGTCAAGTGGGCCATCTCAGATCTGGTCTTACTCGAGCTCTGTAAATGCCTCTCAGGGAGATACGAGGACCTGTCTATTATAATGACCAGGCCCACATCCCGGGGGGAGGGGGGTGGGCAACAGACTTTCATCTATCAGCCCTTTTCAACCATTGAGCTACTAAACTGGGAACACCCTGAACCCACCGCCTTGCTCCCGACAGCTAGAGCCCTGTCGAGCATGACTGTGTAGAGGTGTGGGACTCCAGTGTACTCTAGCAGATCTGACCTCCGGGACCAGCCTTGGGCATCAGTACACTAGGAGCTATGCGTGGACGGGAACAGCTTCACCAACCCACGAGGGGAGAGATGTGCAGAATATGCGGTGGTAACCCTGGACGCTGTCGTTAAGCTGGGCTCATTGCTTTAATCCGGGCCTTAGAACTCGGTGAGGGTAAGACTGTAAACATTTACACTGACTCTCGGTATGCCTGTTTCACCCTCCAAGTGTATAAAGAAAAGAGCCTGTTAAACTCTAGAAAAGAGGGAAAAGAGCAAAAGAAAAAGAAAGACTAAAAGCAAGTGTAAAGATAGAGATTCAAAAGAAAACAGGAGAGACAGACAGCAGTGCGTGGGCGGGGGCGGGGCCCGTGCCGTTTCTCGGGCCCCACCAGCTGGCCGTAGGAGCGTGAGAACGCGGGGGGGGGGGGGGGGGGGGAAGCAGCATTGTGAGAGGCCGCGGACGTGGATGTAGACATGACCGAAGTCAAGTTAGGCAAGGATTCCAGAGCCGGACAAGGCTAGAGAGAGATTAATGTGCGAGATGGAAAAAAAAAAAAAAAAAAGACTCTAGAAGGGTAAATGTTCAGAAGGCAATACAGGAAATGGCCAAGGCCGCGAGACAAAGAGGCCATCGGCCAAGGGCTGCTGCACCTTGGAGGAACCAGACACTCATCTGATCAGGCTGACAGGAGCTGAAGAATGTAAAGACTAGGGCAGACTAGGCACCTTCTCACGAGGCTCCCAGGAGCCCATGGTCACATTAGAAGTTACCAACAGCAAGACTCTGCCGTATCTGGATTCCAATTTCTCACTGAAGGCTCAGCCACTAGATACAGTGACAAAGGGGCGGAGTGGGGGTGGGGATGGGGGGAGGGGGGAACGCCTCCTCTAAGAAACTGAAACAGGAAAAACAGCCATACCTTGTGAAAACTTGCTTATAGACTTTACAGAACTGCCCCCTGCTGGAGGCTAGTGCTTGTTTGCACCTTTTCAGGGTAAGTTACAGTTTTCCCCACCAGGACAGAAAAAGTACAAGAAGTGACTAAAGTACTGTTAAAAGACATTATCCCCAGGTTTAAGACTACCTCTGATTTTAAAGTCAGACAATAGGCCGGCATTTGTAGCTGTAGCTGGAATAGTGCAAGATTTAACAAGACTGTTAACAATACAACAGAGGTTACACGCAGCCTATCGGCCACAAAGTTCAACAAAAGGTGGAACGCATGAACTGGACACTCGAGCGAGCAGCTACTGGCGACCAAAAAACAAAACAAAAAAAAAAGGGTTGCCATATATAGATATAGATAGATAGATAGATAGATAGATAGATAGATAGATAGATGTATATATATACACACACACACACACACACACACACACACACACACACACACACACACACACATACACACACACACACACACACACACACACAGATATAGATATAGATATAGATAGATATATAGATATATGCCAGGAAATTCACTTAAGATAAAATCAGGTTTTTGCCTACGGTCCTCCTCCGAGTCAGGTGCACCCCTACCAAACAAACTAGGTATCTGCCCTGTAAGATTGTGTTCGGTTGGCCACCCGCAAATCGTAGGTCAAATAAAAGGTGACCTCCGGAAACTAAAGAAATTAACCTTTAAAAGGCAAATGCAGCCTTTCAAAATAGCCACACGAAGTGTTCATAATTAAATAAAGAAAAATAATGCCTATAAGCCTGACACCCATTTAAATCTAGGGACTCTGTTTAAAGTAAAACCTAATTTTTCTACAACCCATATAGGATGAGCCCTATACTGTAACCTTGTCCACTCCCACTGCTGTTAAAGTTGCAGGTGTTGCGTCTTGGATCCACCACAGTCAGCTAACACTGGCAGCTCAGGACAAGTGGACCGGCTAACAGGACGCAGATCATCCAGCCCGGCTGATCCTGAGACGAGACCGAGCTGCTGCTGAGGACCACAAGCCCTGCTCTAGTCACACACCGGCAGCTGACTAGTCTATGCACGGCCGAAGCTTGAGGACTCATCAAGCAAGTCAATGTAGTTAAAAATCTTAAGACAGATAGTTTTCCTAGAATACTAACTGTTTTCCTATTGTTCTGTCGCTGTATTCAACCTTTTTCCCAGGTAAGGACCTCTTTCGTCCTTGCTGGATATGAATATGCTATACATTGCTTTGTTGTTGTTACCCCCCCCCCCCCCACACACACACCCATAACCATGCTAGAAGAAACACCTATGTAAGGTGTCCCCACTGTACACGTACTGCTTAGGAAACCCAGACCCGTCCAGCCCAGCAACGATCGCAAGGTCTTTCAGTCATTCTTTAAACATATAAACCAGAAGTTACCAGAACCTCCTCCTTTAGCCAAAAATTTAAAAAATAAAAATAAAAAAACAGAAAAAAACCTATTTCCTCAGTAGGCTGAAAACATTGCTGGCAGCCTAGATGTTTCTTCATGTTATGTTGATAGAAGGGCTAACGTAAGAGACCAATGGCCTGGAGAAGCAGAAGGGTTAACGCCTCAAGATAACTTGACTTTAACCAACCCTTTCCCCAAACAGACGCCGCAAGTTCAAGCGTCGGGCTCGTAAAAACTTCCCTGATTAAAAAATACTGTTTTACTTGCTAAAAAAAGGTTTTAAGGCCCAGTTAAAAACTAACCTGCTTAAGACATGACAAAGTTAGTACATGTGCCTGTTCAGGTTTAACACAGGTTTGATCCTAGGTCTTCATTTAGAAAAGAGTTTCCAGCTGTAGAAAATGTAAAACCCTCACTGTAAGTGTATTACTTGTAATAGAAACTTGCTGGCCGGGCGCGGTGGCTCAAGCCTGTAATCCCAGCACTTTGGGAGGCCGAGACGGGCGGATCACGAGGTCAGGAGATCGAGACCATCCTGGCTAACACGGTGAAACCCTGTCTCTACTAAAAAATACAAAAAAACTAGCCGGGTGAGGTGGCGGGCGCCTGTAGTCCCAGCTACTCAGGAGGCTGAGGCAGGAGAATGGCGTGGACCCGGGAGGCGGAGCTTGCAGTGAGCTGAGATCCGGCCACAGCACTCCAGCCTGGGTGACAGAGCGAGACTCGGTCTCAAAAAAAAAAAAAAAAAAAAAAGAAAAAAAAGAAACTTACTTGCTTGCTGCGCCCCTGTGTATTACACTTGCTCCTTCCAATGATAAAAGGTTTTGTACCTACCATGGCTCGTCAGAAAACTTCCACACAAGTGTATTACATAAAACGCTATCACTCTGTCTCGCTAAAAGACCCAAACAGTAAAAATGAAAGGGAACCCGCCCACTAATTAGTGAAAATTCTCAAAGTGGGGGATGAGGAAGGAGACCTCTACTGCTCCTGCTGTCCTCCTCCCCCCACCTTGCCTAGTTCACAAGACAGGAGGAAAGAGAGAAAGCAAAACGTTAGAAACAAACAAAAGTCAGATAAATAGCCAGACAACCTTGGCACCACCACCAGGCCGTAGGAGTTAAAAAAAAAAAAAAAAAAAAAAAAAAAAAAAAAAAGTAATACTAATAACATCGGCCCCTGACCTAAACTACTTGTGTTATCTATAAATTCCTGACACTATGAAAAAAAGGGTTGTAAAACTTTTTGTTCTGTCTGTCCTTCCTTCCTTCCTTCCTTCCTTCCTTCCTTCCTTCCTTCCTTCCTTCTTTCATCCCACCTCGGCCTCCCAAAGTGCTGGGATTACTGGCGTGAGGCACCATGCCTGCTTGGCCTAAAGAGACACCTATTGAAAGTAAGACATAGAGAGCTCCTTGCAGTGATCTGATTGATTGCTTGACTGATTTACAGACGGCGTCTCACTCTGTCACCCTGGCAGTGGTGTCATCAAAACCAAACTCACTGCAGTGTGGACGCTCCTGGACTCAAGCGATCCTTCCACCTCAGCCTCCAGAGTGTAGTGCCTGGGACCACGGGGCACGCGCCACTGTGCCCAGATGATTTTCAATTTTTATTGTTTTATTTTTCTTTTTCCCGAGACACAGTTTCGCTCTTGTTGCCCAGACTGGAGTGCAATGGCGCGGATCTCGGCTCACCGCAACTTCTGCCTCCCGGGTTCAAGAGATTCTCCTGAGTCTGCCTCCCGAGTAGCAGCTCGGGTTGCAGGTATGCACCACCACGTCTGGTTGATTTTGTATTTTTACTAGAGACGGGGCTTCTCCATGTTGGGCAGGCTGGTCTCCAACTCCCGACCTCAGGTGATTCTCCCTCCCCGGCCTCCCAAAGTGCTGGGACGGCAGGCGTCAGCCGCCGCGCCCGGCCTTCCTTTTCAAATGTTTTTGCACAGACAGGGTCTCATCATGTTGTTGCAACCCTTCTGCCCCGGCGTCCCAAAGTGCTCGCGTGACGGGCGTGAGCCACTGCGCCTGGACTCCGGGGAATGATTCACGACCACGACCGCTGTACTAACTATTTATTTCTTCTTTATTTATTTATTTATTTATTTATTTATTTATTTTTTATTATTATGATTATCTTAAAATTATTATTATTTTTTTGAGACGGAGTTTCGCTCTGGGCGAGGCGGGGCGGGGCGAGGCGAGGCGAGGCGAGGCGTGTCGCTTTGGAAACCGCAGCACCGCCTTCTAAAGCCCCATTCGAATGCACAAAGCCCTGTTCCCTTCCCGGACTTGGAGCTGATGCCTTCCATAGCCTTGGGCTTCTCTCCATTCAGAAGCTTTTACAGGCGCAACCCCACCCAGAGGCTAGCTGCGGTTGAGGATTGGGGGTGTGCTGGGGCTGGAAAGTCGGTCCCCTATTTTTGCTAGCTCGGCCACGACATCCCCCGACCCCTATCGCTTGCTCACCCTTTCAGATCCCTTGCCTCCACCGTCTTGGAGGCTGACCTCTGACTTTAATATCTGCCTTTCTTCCTGTCTTGGGTTTGAGGAGGGGGGGCAGGAATGAGGGTGTGTGTGGGGAGGGGGTGTGGGGTGGGGACGGAGGGGAGCGTCCTAAGGGTCGATTTCGTGTCATGCCTCTTTCACCGCCACCGCCGAAGATGAAAGCAACGATCAGCTAAAGACCGCGTGTTCTCATCTATAACTGGGAACTAAATAATGAGAACTCGTGGGCAGAACGAGGGGGACGAGAGAGGCGGGAGCCTACTTGAGGGAGGAGGTGTGGAAGGAGAGACATCTTCAGGGAAAAACAAAACAAAACAAAACAAAACAAAAAACCAAACCACGAAAACTGTCGGGTACTGCGCTGAGTTATCCGGGTGATGAAATCATCTGCACACTGAACCCCCCAGTCAGAAGTTTACTTGTGTAACAATCTTGCACATGTGTGCTTGAACAAGACATAAAAGTTGTGGGGGGGGGGGGGGGAGAGAGAGAGAGAGAGAGAGAGAGAGAGAGAGAGAGAGAGAGAGACAAGAGACAGAGAGAAGGAAACACCACCTCCTTGACCTGAGTCAGGGGGTTTCCGGTCTGGTGGCGGAACGTTCAGTGACAATGGAGTATTTTGGCCTGTTCTTTTTTTGTGCGTTTGCTATTTTTTTTGCTGCTGTTGTTGTTGTTGTTTTAAGACAGAGTCTCACTCAGCCACCCAGCCTGGAGTGCAGTGGTGCAATTCGGCTCACTGCAACCACCGTCTCCCAGGTTCAAGCGATTCTCCCGTCTCAGCCTCCTGAGCAGCTGGGATTACAGGCACCCACCATCATGCTCCGAAGATGTTTCCATGTTAGTAGAGACGGAGTTTCACCATGTGGGCCAGGCTGCTCTTGAACTCCTGACCTCAGGTGATCCGCCCACCTCGGCCTCCCAAAGTGCTGGGATTACATGTGTGAGCCACTGCGCCCGGTGGCGGTCCCTGTGGTTTTTTTTCTTTTTTCTTTTTTCTTTTTTCTTCTTTCTTTCTTTCTTTCTTTCTTTCTTTCTTTCTTTCTTTCTTTCTTTCTTTCTTTCTTTCTTTCTTTTCTTTCTTTCTTTCTTTTTTGGTAGGGAGGGACTGAGTCTCTCTCAGTCTGTCACCCAGGCGGGGGTGCAGTGGCACTCCCTCGGCTCACTGCAACCTCTGCCTCCCGGATTCCAGTGATTCTTCTTCAGTGGCTGGGATTACAGGCGCACACCACCACATCTGGCTAATTTTTGTATTTTGAGTAGAGACGGGGTTTCTCCATGTTGGCCGCACTGGTCTCGAACTCCTGACCTCAAGTGATCCGTTCTCCTGGGCCTCCCAAAGTGCGAGGACGACAGGCCTGAGCCGCCGGGATTTCAGCCTTTAAAAGTGCCGGCCCTACCACCTTTCGCTGTGGACGTTACGCTCTGAATGACGTGCCATCTCTGCCATAGGTTGACTCCCTGAGTCCCCTCTGCCATTTCACTCCATCCTGGGACGCAAGAGCGAAACTCCATCCCGCCACCTCCTCGTGCAAAACAAAACAAAACGAAACAAAACAAAACAAAACAAAACAAAACAAAACAAAACAAAACAAAAAAAGAAACTCTACACATGACCTGTAAGTGTCTGTTCCTGTGAGTGATTTCTGAGATACGGCACTGTAGACTGAACGCAGTGGCTCACGTCTGTCATCCTAGTACTTTGGGAGGCTGAGGCGGGCGGATCGCCAGGTCAGGAGATCGAGACCATCCTGGCTAACATGGTGAAACCCCGTCTCTACTAAAAAAACAAACGAATTATCTGGGTGTAGTGGCCGGCGCCTGTAGTCCCAGCTACTCGGGAGGTTGAGGCCGGAGAACGGTGTGAACCCGGGAGGCGGAGGTTGCAGGGAGCTGAGATCGCGCCACTGCACTCCAGCCTGGGTGACAGAGCAAGACTCCGTCTCAAAAAAATAAAAAAATAAAAAAAGAGGAAAGAAAGAAAGAAAGAAAGAAAGAAAGAAAGAAAGAAAGAAAGAAAGAAAGAAGGAAGGAAGGAAGGAAGGAAAGAAAGAGGAAATGAAAGAAATGGCACTGTATCGCTATTGGGCTAGGACCCTCTCTCTTTCTGTCTGTTCCTCTCTGTCTCTCTCTGTCCGTTTCTGTCTTTCCTGTCTCTCTCACTGTCTCTGTCTTCTGTCTTACTCTCTTTCTTTGCCTGTCGGTCTGTCTGCCTCTCTCTCTCTCTCTCTCTCTCTCTCTCTCTGTCTGTCTGTTTCTCTCTGTCTCTCACTGTCCGTCTATGTCTTTCTCTGTCACTCTCTTTATCTGTCTGCCTGTCCCTCTCTTTCTCTCTGTCTCTCTGTCTCTCTCTCTCTCTCTCTCTCTCTCTGTCTCTCTCTCTCTCTCTCTACCTGTGTCTCTCACTCACTGTGTCTGTCTTCTGTCTTACTCTCTTTTTTGCCTGTCTGTCTGTCTCTGTCTGTCTCTCTCCCTCTCTCCCCCTCCCTGTCTAGTCTGTTTCTCTCTCTCTCTCTCTCTCTCTCTCTCTCTCTCGCTCTCGCTCTCGCTCTCGCTCTCTCGCTCTCGCTCTCGCTCTCGCTCTCTCGCTCTCTCGCTCTTTCTGTCCGTTTCTCTCTGTCTCTGTCTGTCCATCTCTCTTTTTCTACGTCTGTCTCTTTGTCTGTCAGATTCCCCCGTCCCAGAGAGGGCCCTGCCCCTTCCACGAAAGTGAGAAGTGCGTGCTTAGAGAGGCCGAGAGGAATCTACACAGACGGGCCTTGCCGGGCTTCCCCACTGGGTGCATGATTTCGGGAGATCGAGGCCGGGTCCCCACTTGGATGGAAGGGCCATTTGCAGACCTTTCTCTCTGTCACCTGTGATGTCCAAACTTCTCGTATTTCCCCGATAAGCTCCTCGACTTTAAAATAAACGGCTAAGGCCGGGCACGGTGGCTCATGCCCGTCATCCCAGCATTTTGGAAGGCCGAGGCGGGTGGATCACCTGAGGTCGGGAGTTCGAGGCCAGCCTGACCCACATGAAGAAACCCCGTCTCTACTAAAAATACAAAATTAGCCGGGCATGGGGGCGCAGGCCTGTAATCCCAGCTACTCGGGGAGGCAGACGCAGGAGAATCGCTGGAACCTGGCAAGCGGAGGTTGCAGTGAGCCGAGATCGCGCCATTGCACTCCAGCCTGGGCAGCAAGAGCGAAACTCCGTCCCACCGCACGCGCGCACGCACACACACACACACACACACACACACACACACACACACACGAAAAAAAGGGGGAAAAAAATAGAAAAAGGAAAATTCTTCACACGTGACCCATAAGTGTGTGTTCCCACGAGTGATTTCCAAGCAA
>NW_027257885.1:75000-85000 GCF_043159975.1 Macaca nemestrina
CAGCCTTGGGTTCCATCGGCCCCACCACTGGAACGAGGGCCTCGGCAGACTCCGGCCCTCCCTGGCCCTTAAGTCGCTGTCAGAAACCCCATCTCGCGCTCGGATGTCCTGAATGACTGTGGCTTGCGCCTCTCTGGAAACATTTGAAATCTCTCTATCCTCTACGCGTGGCCACCTAAAACCACAGGAGCTTGGGGAACACAGGGCCGCCATCCACCTCACTGGTTTTGGGAGAGAATGCTGAAAGTCTCTTGCCGACTCTCTCTTGACTTGAGTGCTTCACGGGCGTGTGGTTAAGGCGTAGTGAGACCAGAGATGTATGAACTCAGGCCGGGTGCTGATGGCTCACGCCTGTAACCCCAACACTTTGGGAGGCCGAGGCCGTAGGATCCCTTAGAAGAATCCCCTAACCCCGGGGAAGTTGAGGCTGCAGTGAGCCACAATGGTGTCACTGCACTCCAGTCTGGGCGAAAGACAGAGCGAGACCCTGTCACAGACAGACAGACAGACAGACAGACAGATAGACAGACAGACAGGCACGCAGACAGGCAGGCAGGCAGGCAGGCAGGCAGGCGGGCAGGGAGACAACAGCTGTATTCTGTTCTTCTCGGGGTGGGAAGCAAAAATAACAGCAGACGGCACTTAACGTTTCTGTTGTTGTTCTTGTTTTGGACGGAGTTTTCGCTCTTGTTGCCCACGCTGGAGTGCAATGGCCACCATCTCGAGGGATCCGCCTGCCCTCGGCCTCCCAAAGTGCGGGGATGACAGGCGTGAGCGTACCGCACCCGGCTCCCCCCCCCCCCCCCCCAATCCGCCCCCGAAACACCACCGCTTGTCTTCCGGACAGTTTTACGGCAGAGTGTTTGGCTGGCTTGCTGAAATTCATTCTACATAGAAATTTAGGATGTCAGCTTCTGGCCTCATGGACTCTGAGCTGAGGAGTCCCCCTGGTCTGTCTATCACAGGACCGTACACGTAAGGAGTAGAAAAACCGCAATGTTCAAAATCAGTAATTTTGTGATCCAGAAATACGCGGATTCACCCAAAACACGGAAACTTTTACAAATTGTCTTAGTTAGTCCTGGTGTCTGTGTCAGTGATTCTTTTAGGTTTGGACCTTGACCGAGAGAATTTCCAGTCGGTCTCTCGTCTCTCGTCTTCGGACAGAAGTTCCAGATGATCCGATGGCTGGGGTCTTAGGCTGTGTGCCCCCAGGGGCCCTGGTCGATTAGTTGTGGGGATCGCCTGGAAGGGCGCGGTGACCCACTGTGCTGTGGGGGCCTCCATCCTTCCCCCTCCCGCCTCACCCTCCAGGCGATCCCAATTCATTCCGGGCTGACAGTCTCATTGGCAGACGTCGGGCATCACCTAGCGGCCACTGTTACTCTGAAAATGGAGGCCTCAACAGAGGAAGGAAGCTCAGGCCGCCTGCGCACAGCCTGGGGCAACTGTGTCTTCTCCACCGCCCCCGCCCCCACCTCCAAGCTCCCCCCTTCCTTGTTGCCTAGGAAATCGCCACTTTGACGACTGGGCCTGAGTGACCTTTGATCAGGCAGCATAAATCAATCAATCAATCAATCAATCAATCAATCAATGTAAATACAATACAATACGATACAATACAATTGTACGGGCGCGGTGGCTCACGCCTGTCATCCCAGCACTTTGGGAGGCCGAGGCTGGCAGATCACCTGAGGTCGGCAGTTCGAGACCAGACTGACCCACATGGAGAGACCCCGTCTCTACTGAAAATACAAAATTAGCCGGGCGTGGTGGCACATGCCTGTAATCCCAGCTACTCGGGAAGGGAAACGGAGGCAGGAGAATTGCTTGAACCTGGGAGGCGGAGGTCGCAGTGAGGCGAGATGGCGCCATTGCGCTCCAGTCTGAGCAACAAGAGCGAAAGTGCGTCTCCAAAAAAAAAAAAAAAAAAAAAAAAAAAAACCAAGAAAACAAACCAAAAAGCAAGCAAGCAAGCAAACAAACAAACAAAAAAACACCATTCTCTGTGAAACTGCTTTGTCGTGTGTGTATTCGTCTCGCAGAGTTAAACCTTTCTTTTTACTCAGCAGGTTGGAAGGGTTTTTTTGTTGAATCTGTCTGTGTACATTTCGGAGACCCTTGTGTCGTATGGTGAAAAAAATCTTATGTTTTCAGATAAAAACGAGAGAGAAGGTCTTCATGAAACAGCTTTGTGACGTGTGGATTCATCATACCGAGTTAAAACTGCCTTTGGATTCAGCAGTTTGGAAGCAGAATGGACATTTGGGAGCCCATTGGGGCCTGTTGTGAAAAACCGAGTATCCCCACCAGAGAAATAGAAAGAAGCTCTCTGTGATACTGCTTTGTGATGTGTGGATTCATGGCACCGAATTACAACTAGTTTTTGATTGAGGAGGTTTGAAGCACTCTTTCTGTAGAATCCGCGAGTATACCTTTGGGAGCCCACTGAGGCCTAGTGTGAAAAACCGAATATCCCCAAATAAAAACTAGAAAGAAGCTGTCTCTGAAACTGCTTTGTCGTGTGTGGATTCATCTCACAGAGTGAAACCTTTCTTTTGATATACCAGGTTGGAAGCGGCCCTTTTGTAGAATCTGCAAAAGGACATTTGGGAGCTATTCGAGGCCTAGGGTGAAAACCAGGAAACGGTAGATAAAAACTAACAAGAAGCTATCTGTAAAACTGCTTTTTAGCGATGTGTAGATTCCTCTTACTGAGTTAAACCTTTCTGTTGATTCAGCAGATTGGAAGCATTTTGTTGTTGTTGTTGTTGTTGTTGTAGTAGTAGTAGTAGTAGTAGTAGTATTTTTTTCTTAATATTTTTATTTTTTTAAGACAGACTCTCACTCTGTCCCCCAGGCTGGAGTGCAGTGACACCATCTCGGCTCACTGCAACCTCTGCCTTCCAGTTGAAGGGATTCTCCTGCCTCAGCCTCCCAAGTAGTTGGGATTACAGGCACCCGCTACCAAGCCCGGCAAATTTTTTGTGTTCTTGGTAGAGATGGGGTTTCACCGTTTTGGCCAGGCTGGTCTCGAACTCCTGACCTCAGGTGATCCACCCGCCTCTGCCTCCCAAACTGCTGGGATGACAGGCGTGAGCCGCTGCACGCGGCCGATTGGAAGCAGTTCTTTGCAGAATCTTCGAAGGGACATTTGGGTGCCCTTTGTGGCTTATGGTGAAAGTGAACATCCCCAGAGGAAAAGGAGAAAAACTGCTGCTGGTGAAACTGCTTTTTGACGTGTGGATTCACCTCGAACGGATAATTCTTTTGAACCAGGAGGTTGGAAACACGCTTTCCGTAGAACCTGTGAGGGGACATTTGGAAACCCATTGAGGCCTACGTTGGAAAACAGACTATCCACAGATTAAAACCAGAGAGAGGCTATCTGTCACATTGATTTGTGATGCGTAGATTGATCTCTTAGCGATACACCATTCTTTGGATTCATCAGGTTAGAAACACTTTTTTTGGGCAGTCTCTCTGAATGGATTTTTGGGAGTCCCTTTAGGCCTATGGTGAATCACCCAATATTCCCAGATGAAAATTAGAAAGAATGTATTTGAGAAACTGCTTTGCGATGTGTGGACTCTTCCTAAAGAGTTACACCTTTGTTTTGATTAGGCAGGTTGGAGACGCTCTCTTTGTAGAGATTCCAAAGGGACATCTGGGAGCCCTTGAGGCCTATGGTGAAAAACTGAATATCCCCAGACAAAGACCAGAGAGAATATGTCATTGAAACGGCTTCGTGATGTCTGGGTTTATCTCCCAGCGTAGAACCTGTTGTTTCTTTGTTTGCTTGTTTGTTTGTTTGTGTGTGCGTGCGTGCGTGTGATTCAGCAGGTTGGAAATGCTCTTTTTGTAGAATGTGTGGGAAGACATTTCAAAACCCATTAATTCCTGCTGTCAAAACCAGATTATCCCCTCGCTAAACGCCATGAAGAAACGATCTGTGAAACGGCTTTGCGTGATTGGATTCATCTCGCAGAGTTACACCTTTCTTTTGATTCAGCGTGTTGGAAACACGCTTTTTCTAGAATTTGCCAAGGCGTATTTGGGAGCCCATTGAGGCCTCTGTTGAAAAATCAAATATCAAATATCCCCAGAGGAGCAGTAGAAAGAAGCTCTCTGTGAATTGGCTTTGTGATATATGGATTCATCTCACAGAGTTAAACCCGTCTTTCGGTGCAGCAGGTTGGAAACACTTAGGTTGTATAATCTGCAAAAGGATATTTGGGACTCCTTGGAGGCCAATGGTGGCAAAGCGCATATTTCCTGATAACAACTACAAGGAAGCTATCTGAGCAACTGCTCTGTGTGTGGATTCCTCGCACAGAGGTCTAACTTAATTTGGACTCAGCGGATTGGAAGCCCTCTTTTAGTAGAATCTGTGAAAAGAATGTGGGCTGCAATTGAGGCCTAGGGTGAAAAACAGATTCTCCCCAGATAAAAACCAAAAAGAACCTATGTGTGAAACGGTTTTGTAATGTGGGGATTCCTCTCACAAACTTAAAGCATTCTTTTGATACGTCGGTTTGGAAATATTCTTCTTAATGGAATCTGCGAAGGGACTTTGGGAGCCCCTTGAAACCTATGGAGAAAAACCGAAACTCCCCAGATAAAAACCAGAAATAAGGCCGGGCGCGGTGGCTCAAGCCTGTAATCCCAGCACTTTGGGAGGCCGAGACGGGTGGATCACGAGGTCAGGAGATCGAGACCATCCTGGTGAACACGGTGAAACCCCGTCTCTACCAAAACTACAAAGAAAACTAGCCGGGCGAGGTGGCGGGCGCCTGCAGTCCCAGCTACTCGGGAGGCTGAGGCAGGAGAATGGCGTGAACCCGGGAGGCGGAGCTTGCACTGAGCTGAGATCCGGCCCCTGCACTCCAGCCTGGGCGACAGAGCGAGACTCCGTCTCAAAAAAAAAAAAAAAAAAAAAAAAAAAACCAGAAATAAACTATCATCGGAGGTGATTACTCATCTGTGGAGACACGTTACAGAGTTACAGTTTTCTTTGGATTCCAAATGTTGGAAACACTGTGTTTGCAGAATCTGTGAAAGAACATTGCAAAGACCATTGAGGCCCAAGGGGAGCGCTCTCTCTCTCTCTCTCTCTCTCTCTCTCTCTCTCTCTCTCTCTCCCCCCCCCCGCTTGTCTCTCTCCCTGTGTCTGTCTTCTGTCTTACTCTCTTTCTCTGTCTGTCCTTCTGTCTGTTGGTCTCTCTCTCTCTCTCTCTCTCTCTCTCTCCCCCCCGTCTGTTTCTCTCTCTCTCTCTGTCTGTCTGTCTGTCTCTCTCTCTCTCTCTCTCTCTCTCTCTGTTTCTCACTGTCTCTCTCTGTCCGTCTCAAAAAAAAAAAAAGGATAGATGCATGCATGCATGCATGCATACATACATACATACATACATACATACATACATGCATACATGCATACGTACAATTAAAAATTAGAAATAAAATAAAAGGAATAACTAGGCCCGGCGCGGTGGCTCAAGCCTGTCATCCCAGCACTTTGGGACGCCGAGGGTGGTGGATCGCTGGATCACGAGGTGGTCAGACCAGCAGGGCCAGTATGGTGAAACCCCGTCCGTCTCTAGTCAAAATACCAAAAATTAGCCGGGCATGGTCGTGCGCGTCTGTAATCTCAGCTACTCGGGAGGCCGAGCTGAGGCAGGAGAATCACTTGAACCTGGGAGGCGGAGGTTGCAGTGAGCTGAGATCGCGCCACTGTACACCAGCCTGGGCGAGAGAGGGAGACAACCTCTCAAACAATTAAAAATAAAAGTAAAAATGAAAGTAAAATTAAAAATTAAAAAAAAAAAAAGAAAAGGAAAATGAAAAAATTAAAAAGTGAGTTTCCGGGAAAAGAGGGAAGAAAAAAAAAAAAAGAAAAAAGAAAACAGTCCCACAGTGACATAAACACATGCCTCTCGCCTTTCAAGGCGTCAGTGATGCTACGAATGATGCGCAATTTTTTCTTTTTTAACTTCCTTTTATTTTATTATCATTTATTGTTTGACACGAGCCTCGGAGGCCCTCCCTCCCTCCGTCCCACTCCCTCCCTCCGTCCCACTCCCTCGTTGCCCACACAACTTCAGGAGACAGACCCTGGCTGGGCCAGATTGTTCTTCTCTTTGAGCAGTTGTTTCCCTGTCTTGCTTCGTGTCTTTAACCCGTGTGGACTCTTCTGCTCGGATTTCACAGATGGCAGCTCCACTTCAGGCCTTGTTGTTAGTGGGGGCTTTCCTGATTCTCCCCACATGTAGTGAAAGCAGGTAGATTCGCCTCGCCTCGCCTCGCCTCGCCTCGCCTCGCCTCGCCTCGCCTCGCCTCGCCTCGCCTCCTCCTCCTCTCTCTCGCTCGCTCGCTCGCTCGCTCGCGCTCGCGCGCGCGCGCTCTCTCTCTCTCTCTCTCTCTCTCTCTCTCTCTCTCTCTCTGCTGCTTTCTTGCTTTTTCTTTCTGTCTCTTTCTCTCTTTCTGTCGTGCTTTCTTGCTGTCTTGTTTTCTTGCTTTCTTGCTTTGTCTTTCTTCCTGTCTTTCCTCTTTCTTTTTTTTTCTTTCTTCTCTCGTCTTTCTTTCTCGCTGTCTTTCTCCCTCTCTCTCACTCTTTCTTCTTTCTTTCTTTCTTTCTGTCTTTCTTCCTCTCTCTCTTTCTCTCTCTTTCTTTCTTTCTTTCTTTCTTTCTTTCTTTCTTTCTTTCTTTCTTTCTTTCTTTCTTTCATATTTTTTCTCTCTCTCTCTCCCCCAGCCTCTGAAAGTGCTGGGATCACAGGCGTCAGCCACCGCGCCTGGCCTATTTGCTTATGTTATGTTATCTTATTTTTTATTTATTCATGTTTATCTGTTCATTCATGTGTATGCATATAAATTTTTTTCTATTTTAATGTAGTTTTATATGTTATACCTATATCCAAATGTAAATACTTATATTGATATTTGTCTTTTTTTTGTTCTCTTTTCTTTCTTTCTCTCCTTTAGGTTTTCCTTCCTTTCTTTCTTTCTCTGTTTCCTTCTTTATGTTTGCCTGCCTGCCTGCCTGCCCTCCCTCCCTCCCTCCCTCCCTCCCTCCCTCCCTCCTCCTCTGTCTGGATTCAGGAAGAGCCTACGCATTCTGTGTCTCCCTGTGTCCTCAACGACCCGCGACCGAGTCCTTGCTTGTTGTTTCTCCCACCGAGATGCCTCTCCGAACATCCACACGCCGTGGGTTGTCTTCTGACTGTGTCGCGGTCCATGCAGAGACAGGGTTTGGGGACCGTTTCTGTGGGGTTGGGGTACAGGGGCTGCGTTTTCGGCCTCGGGATAGCGTCTCTCGACTCACGGTTTCGGTTTTGCGGTCCGCGGGCCGGCCTGCCATCCGGATCTGTCTTGGTGACGTTCGCGACGGTTGTCGGACTCCATCTGGCGGCCGCTTTTATATCGTTCCCTTGGCTTCCGGAGCTGCGGTGGCAGCTGCCGAGGGAGGGGACCGTCCCCGCTGTGAGCTAGGCAGAGCTCCGGAAAGACCGCGGTCGTCAGCCGGGCTGTCCCGGTCGCGCCAGAGCTCTGGCGCGTCACTTGTGAGTCAGAGCTCAGGCGTGCAGGCTTATGTGGGGAGAGGTTGTCGCTGCGCTTTCGGGCCAGAGCCGGGTGTGGGGCTGCCGGGGTTGGTCGACCAGCACGCCGCGGCTCCCGAGGCCTGACCCGCGACCCGCGGGGACCCACCGGGCTTGGGGCGGGAGGCTGGGGACACCCTTCCCGGCCCGGTCGCGGGCCCGCGCGCATCCTGGCCGTCTGAGGCAGCGGCCGAATTTTTTCTCCAAGTCCCCGTGGGGAGCCGGGGACCGTCCTGCCTCGTCCCCCGGGTGCCGGGGAGCGGTCCCTCTGCCGTGACCTGTTGTTTGCCAGTCCCCGTGGGGAGTCGGAGAGCGCTCCCTGAGCGCGCGTGCGGCCCGAGAGGTCACACCTGGCCGGCCTTCGGTCCCTCGTGTGTCCCGGTCGTACGAGGGGACGGCCGAAAACGCTTCCGAGTCTCGCTCTGGAGACTCGGGCCGGCCCCTGCGTGGCACGGGTGGCCGGGAGGACGTCCCTGGCCCGGCGCTGCTCCGGCGTGTGTCCTGGGGTCGACCAGAGGGCCCTGGGTGCTCCGTGTCTGGCTGCGATGGTGGCGATTTTGGGGACAGATGCCCGTGTCGCGGGTTCCCTGGGCCGGCGGCGTGGTCGGTGACTCGACCTCCTGTCTCCTGGGGAGGTATATGTTTCACTCCGAGCCGGCATTTTGGGCCACCGGGTTATTGCTGACACGCTGTCCTCTGGCGACCTGTCGCTGGAGAGGTTGGGTCTCTTGGATGCGTTGCGGGTCTTCGGCCTCCCGGTGACCCGGCTAGCCGGCCCTGCTCGTGCTTGAGCCGCCTGCTGGGGCCCGTGTGCCCGGTCTCTCATGCATCCGAGCGTCCCAGCTCCCGGTGCCGCCTTGGGTCCGGGTCTCTGACCCACCTGGGGGCGGCGGGGAAGGTGGCGCGGGCTTACCCTGCCACCGTGCGCTCCCCGCTGCGGGCACCTGGGGCGGCCGTGACAACCCCACTCCCGCTGGCTCCGTGCCGTGCGTGTCAGGCATTCCTCGTCTCTGCCGGGTTGTCTGCCGCCCCCGTCCTGGAGCTGGGGATGGCCAGGCTGATCTGCTCGCTGGCCTCTGGGGAGGCTGTGGCTGGCTGGCCGACCCTGCTCCGGGGATGCTTTCCCTGATCGATGTGGTGATGTCACGCTCTCCCGGGCCGGGACCGAGCCGCGACGGGCGAGGGGCGGGCATTCGTGGTGAATGAGACCCGTTCTTCTCGTCCCGCCCGCGGGGTTTCCCCCGTCTCCCATCCCCGCCTGTGGGCGGTGCGTTGGGAGGCACTGGGGTGCGGAACCCGGCCCGACCTCGCTGTCCCGACCCCGCCGTCTGCCTCGTGGCGTCCGGCGTGGGTCGGCGGGGGTCCTCTGACGCAGCAGGCACCCCTCGCTTTCGCCTCTTGTGGTCGTAGTCTCGTGGGCCGCCCCCCTCCGCGGCGGTGGGGGTGCTGTCCCGCTGGCCCGCCGTGCTGCCCTCTCGGGTATTGCGCGAGCGCTGGCTCCGCCTGGGCCTTTGCGGTGCTCCTGGAGCGCCCCGGGTTGTCTCTCAGGTGCCCGAGGCCGAGCGGTGGTGTGTCGCTCCCGCCCCCAGCGCCCCCTCCTCCGGTCGCCGCCGTGGTGTCCGCGCGTGGGTCCTGAGGGAGCTCGTTGGCTGTGCGGGTCGAGGCGGTCGAGTGAGACGCGCCCCTCCCACGTGGGGAAGGGCGCCGCCTGGTCTGGCGAGCGCACGTCCCGTGCTCCCCTCTGGCGGGTGAGCGCGGGCCGTGTGAGCGGTTGCGGTGGGCTCGGGCCGGCCACGCGTGCGCCGGCCGGCCGCCGAGGGGCTACCGTTCTGCCTCCGATCGGTCGTGTGTGGGTGAACTGGAGGCGCCTTGCCTCACAGAAAGGAGGTGGGTGGACGGCGGGGGGCCTTGGGGGCTGCGCGCACGCGCGCCGGCCGGGCCCCTGCCCTGACCGCAAACGCTCAAGGTTGCCGCAGGTTTCTTCTCGCGCCGCAGGCCCCCTCCCTTCCCCAGGCGTCCCTGAGCGCCTCTGCGGGCCCGACGAGGGGCGACTGGCGGGTGGGGAGCGTGACCCGCCCTCGGTGAGAAAGCCTTCTCTAGCGATCCGAGAGGTGTGCCTTGGGGTACCGGATCCCCCGGCCTGCCGCCTCTCTCTGTGTTGTGGTAGCGCTGCCGTAGCGACTCGCCTGCAGAGAACCCTCCTCCTCCGCTGCCCCCGCCTTGATGGGATGAGGTGGGGGGACAGTGAGGGTTCCGCCGGACCCCGCGGTGGGGGCCGAGCGCGCGGCTCGTCGTCTACTGTGGCCCGCGCCTCCCCCTTCCGAGTTGGGGGAGGATCCCGCTGGGCCGGGCCCGACGTCCTAGCGGATGGGAAGGCTGCTGCGAGTGGCGGGTGCGCGTGGCACGCC
>NW_027257885.1:97500-110000 GCF_043159975.1 Macaca nemestrina
CGGTGCGTGCTTATGATTATAAAACTTTGAACTCTGAATATTCAATATAAATAACATTTACATATGCGTGTATAAGCCTGCTTTCCTTCCCTCCCACGCACCCACCCTCCCTCCCTCCCTCCCTCCCTCCCTTCCCTCCCTTCCCTGCCTCCCTCCCTCCCTTCCCTCCCTTCCCTGCCTCCCTCCCTCCCTTCCCTGCCTCCCTCCCTCCCTCCCTCCCTCCTTGCCTTCCTTGCCTCCCTCCCTCCCTCCCTCCTTGCCTTCCTTGCCTTCCTTGCCTTCCTTGCCTTCCTTGCCTTCCTTGCCTTCCTTGCCTTCCTTGCCTGCCTGCCTGCCTGCCTGCCTGCCTGCCTGCCTGCCTGCCTTCCCTTCCTTCCTTCCTTCCTTCCTTCCTTCCTTCCTTCCTTCCTTCCTCCCTCCCTCCCTCCCTCCCTCCCTCCCTCCCTCCCTGCCTCCCTCCCTCCCTTCCCTGCCTCCCTCCCTCCCTCCCTCCCTCCCTCCCTCCCTCCCTCCCTCCTTGCCTTCCTTGCCTTCCTTGCCTTCCTTGCCTTCCTTGCCTTCCTTGCCTGCCTGCCTGCCTGCCTTCCTTCCTTCCTTCCTTCCTTCCTTCCTTCCTTCCTTCCTCCCTCCCTCCCTCCCTCCCTCCCTTCCCTCCCTCCCTCCCTCCCTCCCGCCCACCCGCCCTCCCTCCCTCCCTCCCTCCCTGCCTGCCTTCCTTCCTTTCCTTCCTTCCTGCCTTCCTTCCTTCCTTCCTTCCTTCCTTCCTTCCTTCCTGCCCTTCCTGCCCACCCTTCCTTCCTTCCTTCCTTCCTTCCTTCCTTCCTTCCTTCCTTCCTTCCTTCCTGCCCTCCCTCCCTCCCTCCCTCCCTCCCTCCCTCCCTCCCTCCATCCTTTTTCTATGTTCCTTTCTTTTCTTTTTTAGCCTGCCTGGTCTTCTCACTCTGTCGCACCCACCGTGGACTTGCAGGCACGCGATCGTGTGGTTCATGGCAGCCTTCACCTCCCTGGGCCCTGGTGATCTCAGCCTCCCAAGCTGCTGGGACTACAGGGATCTCTGAACCCCGGGAGGTGGAGGCGGACGTGAGCTGTCATCGCGCACCTCCACTCCAGCTGAGGTGAGGAGAGCTGGGGTGCAGAGGAAGGAAAAATGCATTGTGATCTTAATTACCTTGTAGCGTTACTCATGCCCTCTTATTTGCTTGTTTTTCTCATGGCTTATTACTTCTATGTCATTGTCATGTTCGTCCTTTGCTTGCTTGCTGGCTGGCTGGCTGGCTGGCTGGATGCTTGCTTGCTTGTTTTTTTGTTTTGTTTCTTTGGTTTTTTTTGTCTGTCGTTCTTTTTTTTTTTTTTTTTTTTTTTGGAGATGGAGTCTTGCTCTGTCTCCCAGGCTGAAGTGAAGTGCAGTGGCGCGATCTCGACTCACTGCAAACTCCACCTCCCGGGCTCAAGCAATTCTCTGCCTCAGTCTCCCAAGTAGCCGGGATTACAGGCGTCTGCCACCACGCCTGACTAATTTTTTTGTATTTTTAGCAGAGACAGGGTTTCACTACCTTGCCCAGCCTGGTCTTGCACTCCTGACCTCACGATCCACCCGCCTCGGTCTCACAAAGTGCTGGGATGACAGGCGTGGAGCCACCGTGCCCAGACGCTTACTTCTTTTTTCACTTAGTTTTACATTACAAGCGTTTACTTACATACTTTCTTACTTCCTTACGTGGGACTACAGGCATGCACCACCACACCGGTTAACTTTTATAATGTTTGTCATGCTTTCCGTACGTACGTATGTCTGTCTGTCTGTCTGTCTGTCTGTCTGTCTGTACGTGACATGGGGTTCGAGGTTCTATCACGTTGCCCAGGCTTGTCTCCAACTCCTGTTCTCAATCACTCCGCCTGCCTCGGCCACCCACACTGCTGCTATTACAGGCGTGAGCCATTGCGCCTAGCTCATTCTATATTTGCTCCTCTCTCTCTCTCTCTCTCTCTCTCTCTCTCTCTCTCACCGCCCCTCTCTCTCTCCCCCCCCATCATCTTCTCAGTAGGGATGTGGTCTTGCTTTCTGGTCCACGCTCTGGGCACATACAATCTCTTTTTAAACGTCTATTATTATTACTATTACTATTATTATTATTATTATTATTATTATTATTATTATTGCAGGTATCGTCTCACATATCGAGATGATCTCAAACTTCTGGGGGGGGGCTCCAGCGATCATACCACATCGGCCAGGAGTTGGAGACCAGGCTGGCCAACATGGTGAAACCCGGTCTCTATGAAAAGTGTAACAATTAGCCAGGCCTCCTGATGGCACGGGCTTGGAATCCCGACTACTCGGGACACCGAAGGAGGCGACTTGCCTGAACCGGGGAGGCCGAGGTTGCAGTGAGCCGAGATCGTGCCATGGCAATCCAGCCTGGGTGACAGAGCGAGACTCTGTCTCAAAATCATAATAATAAGGAAGGAGACCACTACTACTCCTGCTGCCCTCCTCCCCGCACCTCGCCTAGTTCACAAGACAAGAGGAAAGACAGAAAGCAGAAAGTTAGAAAGGAACGAAAGCAAGATAAATGGCCAGACACCCTTGGTGCCACCACACGGCCCTAGGAGATTTAAAAAGAAAGAAAGAAAGAAAGAAAGAAAGAAAGAAAGAAAGAAAGAAAGAAAGAAAGAAAGAAAGAAGAAAGAAAGAAACAAAGAAAGAAAGAAGGAAAGAAAGAAAAAAAAAGGAAAAAAAAAAGAAAAAGAGGAAGTAATAATAATAACATCGACCCCCGACCTGAACTACTTCTGTTATCTGTGAATTCCAGACACCGTATGAAAAAAGCCTTGTAAAACTTTTTGTTCTGTTAGCTGCTGCAGGTAGCCCCCAGTCACGTTTCCCACGCTTGCTCGATTTGTCACGACCCTTTCACGTGCAACCCTTGAGGTTGTAAGCCTTTAAAAAAGTCTTTTTCGGGGAGCTCGACTCCTAAGATGCGAGTCTGCCGACGCTCCCGGCCGAATGAAAAACCTCTTCCTTCTTTAATCCGGTGTCTCGGGAGTTTTGTCTGCGGCTTGTCCTGCTACATTTCTGGGTTCCCTCACCGGGAAGCGAGCTGGTGATGCACGGAGGGTCGAGGCAGCCCCTTAGGCGGCTTATGCCTGCCCTGTAGAGCATCCCTGCGGGGGACTCTGGCCAGCTTGAGCGATGCGGATCCTCAGAGTGCTGCCGGGTAGGCATCTGCCCCGGTGCGATGCCTCGCCTCCAAAGAGCGGTGCACAGCACGCCCCCGTGGAGGATCGGCACAGTGGCTGGACACCGGGAAGGAACTGGCACTTTCAGTCCGGACATCTGAAACTTGCTGAGACTGCTCTTTGGAACTTCCCCCACTCCGTTTGAGTGGAAGCGTGGCCTGATCACCCACGGCGTGCCTCTACCGGCACTTTGGTTTTGGTTTCTGACTTCACTTGAATTCATTGGTTGATACTTTGGTTTCGGTTTCGATTTTGACTGGACTTGAATTGCTTGATAAACAGGCCTGCCTTTATTGCCACTTTGGTCTTGCTCCTGATTTTGGTTTGGCTTAAATTGCTTGACGAACAGGTGTGCCCGTAACAACACTTTGGTTTTAGCTTTGATTTTGATTTAGTGTGAATTAGGTGACTGAGTGACCTTTTACCCTTTCCTTCTCGTAGGGTGAATGTTGTTTCCTCTCGAGAGAAACATAGGTCAGGCACAAAGTAAGCCCACTCCGCTAGGAGCCCTCTTAAAAACGTTTCAAAAAGAAAAATAAAAGGAAAGTCATCAAGTCGTCACAACTTACCCTACTAAAATGCATGTTACAGAACCTTACAAAAGGTTTTGCAGGAGATTATAGAGTTCAGTTAACCCCCTAGAGGTCACGAACTCTGGGTGAATTAGAATTGCCCTCTTCTGCTGTTGGATGGCCCACGGAAGGAACTATAGGCAGAGAACAATTGGCCGTGTAGTTCAGGTGGTGACGGGGTCGGAGGACAGCCTGTGTACCTAGATCACATTCCTTTATATTGACTCATGGCGAAATAGATTGTAGACAAAGCCGGCGTTAATTTAGCCCTGTTTAACAACTTTGTGCAAAATAGCCAAAAGTAAAAGTAAGAGCGGCTTCGCCGGCAGACACACAGTTGTTTTAAAAAGGGAGTCCCAGGAAACGGCAAGAGAAGCCAGTTTTTACGGGAGCCGCGAGAGATAACACAGATTCTTTCTCCATGTTTCCCAGCCTACCCTGCTTCACCGAGGCCAACAACCCCCTCAGAAATGAGATTCAGGAGCTGACACGCCACAGGTCTCACCTCGAAGGGAAGGATCGGAGCCTCCAGAGGCCAAGGAAAGAAGTCGAGATAGTCAAGTGGGCCATCTCAGATCTGGTCTTACTCGAGCTCTGTAAATGCCTCTCAGGGAGATACGAGGACCTGTCTATTATAATGACCAGGCCCACATCCCGGGGGGAGGGGGGTGGGCAACAGACTTTCATCTATCAGCCCTTTTCAACCATTGAGCTACTAAACTGGGAACACCCTGAACCCACCGCCTTGCTCCCGACAGCTAGAGCCCTGTCGAGCATGACTGTGTAGAGGTGTGGGACTCCAGTGTACTCTAGCAGATCTGACCTCCGGGACCAGCCTTGGGCATCAGTACACTAGGAGCTATGCGTGGACGGGAACAGCTTCACCAACCCACGAGGGGAGAGATGTGCAGAATATGCGGTGGTAACCCTGGACGCTGTCGTTAAGCTGGGCTCATTGCTTTAATCCGGGCCTTAGAACTCGGTGAGGGTAAGACTGTAAACATTTACACTGACTCTCGGTATGCCTGTTTCACCCTCCAAGTGTATAAAGAAAAGAGCCTGTTAAACTCTAGAAAAGAGGGAAAAGAGCAAAAGAAAAAGAAAGACTAAAAGCAAGTGTAAAGATAGAGATTCAAAAGAAAACAGGAGAGACAGACAGCAGTGCGTGGGCGGGGGCGGGGCCCGTGCCGTTTCTCGGGCCCCACCAGCTGGCCGTAGGAGCGTGAGAACGCGGGGGGGGGGGGGGGGGGGGAAGCAGCATTGTGAGAGGCCGCGGACGTGGATGTAGACATGACCGAAGTCAAGTTAGGCAAGGATTCCAGAGCCGGACAAGGCTAGAGAGAGATTAATGTGCGAGATGGAAAAAAAAAAAAAAAAAAGACTCTAGAAGGGTAAATGTTCAGAAGGCAATACAGGAAATGGCCAAGGCCGCGAGACAAAGAGGCCATCGGCCAAGGGCTGCTGCACCTTGGAGGAACCAGACACTCATCTGATCAGGCTGACAGGAGCTGAAGAATGTAAAGACTAGGGCAGACTAGGCACCTTCTCACGAGGCTCCCAGGAGCCCATGGTCACATTAGAAGTTACCAACAGCAAGACTCTGCCGTATCTGGATTCCAATTTCTCACTGAAGGCTCAGCCACTAGATACAGTGACAAAGGGGCGGAGTGGGGGTGGGGATGGGGGGAGGGGGGAACGCCTCCTCTAAGAAACTGAAACAGGAAAAACAGCCATACCTTGTGAAAACTTGCTTATAGACTTTACAGAACTGCCCCCTGCTGGAGGCTAGTGCTTGTTTGCACCTTTTCAGGGTAAGTTACAGTTTTCCCCACCAGGACAGAAAAAGTACAAGAAGTGACTAAAGTACTGTTAAAAGACATTATCCCCAGGTTTAAGACTACCTCTGATTTTAAAGTCAGACAATAGGCCGGCATTTGTAGCTGTAGCTGGAATAGTGCAAGATTTAACAAGACTGTTAACAATACAACAGAGGTTACACGCAGCCTATCGGCCACAAAGTTCAACAAAAGGTGGAACGCATGAACTGGACACTCGAGCGAGCAGCTACTGGCGACCAAAAAACAAAACAAAAAAAAAAGGGTTGCCATATATAGATATAGATAGATAGATAGATAGATAGATAGATAGATAGATAATGTATATATATACACACACACACACACACACACACACACACACACACACACACACACACACACATACACACACACACACACACACACACACACAGATATAGATATAGATATAGATAGATATATAGATATATGCCAGGAAATTCACTTAAGATAAAATCAGGTTTTTGCCTACGGTCCTCCTCCGAGTCAGGTGCACCCCTACCAAACAAACTAGGTATCTGCCCTGTAAGATTGTGTTCGGTTGGCCACCCGCAAATCGTAGGTCAAATAAAAGGTGACCTCCGGAAACTAAAGAAATTAACCTTTAAAAGGCAAATGCAGCCTTTCAAAATAGCCACACGAAGTGTTCATAATTAAATAAAGAAAAATAATGCCTATAAGCCTGACACCCATTTAAATCTAGGGACTCTGTTTAAAGTAAAACCTAATTTTTCTACAACCCATATAGGATGAGCCCTATACTGTAACCTTGTCCACTCCCACTGCTGTTAAAGTTGCAGGTGTTGCGTCTTGGATCCACCACAGTCAGCTAACACTGGCAGCTCAGGACAAGTGGACCGGCTAACAGGACGCAGATCATCCAGCCCGGCTGATCCTGAGACGAGACCGAGCTGCTGCTGAGGACCACAAGCCCTGCTCTAGTCACACACCGGCAGCTGACTAGTCTATGCACGGCCGAAGCTTGAGGACTCATCAAGCAAGTCAATGTAGTTAAAAATCTTAAGACAGATAGTTTTCCTAGAATACTAACTGTTTTCCTATTGTTCTGTCGCTGTATTCAACCTTTTTCCCAGGTAAGGACCTCTTTCGTCCTTGCTGGATATGAATATGCTATACATTGCTTTGTTGTTGTTACCCCCCCCCCCCCCACACACACACCCATAACCATGCTAGAAGAAACACCTATGTAAGGTGTCCCCACTGTACACGTACTGCTTAGGAAACCCAGACCCGTCCAGCCCAGCAACGATCGCAAGGTCTTTCAGTCATTCTTTAAACATATAAACCAGAAGTTACCAGAACCTCCTCCTTTAGCCAAAAATTTAAAAAATAAAAATAAAAAAACAGAAAAAAACCTATTTCCTCAGTAGGCTGAAAACATTGCTGGCAGCCTAGATGTTTCTTCATGTTATGTTGATAGAAGGGCTAACGTAAGAGACCAATGGCCTGGAGAAGCAGAAGGGTTAACGCCTCAAGATAACTTGACTTTAACCAACCCTTTCCCCAAACAGACGCCGCAAGTTCAAGCGTCGGGCTCGTAAAAACTTCCCTGATTAAAAAATACTGTTTTACTTGCTAAAAAAAGGTTTTAAGGCCCAGTTAAAAACTAACCTGCTTAAGACATGACAAAGTTAGTACATGTGCCTGTTCAGGTTTAACACAGGTTTGATCCTAGGTCTTCATTTAGAAAAGAGTTTCCAGCTGTAGAAAATGTAAAACCCTCACTGTAAGTGTATTACTTGTAATAGAAACTTGCTGGCCGGGCGCGGTGGCTCAAGCCTGTAATCCCAGCACTTTGGGAGGCCGAGACGGGCGGATCACGAGGTCAGGAGATCGAGACCATCCTGGCTAACACGGTGAAACCCTGTCTCTACTAAAAAATACAAAAAAACTAGCCGGGTGAGGTGGCGGGCGCCTGTAGTCCCAGCTACTCAGGAGGCTGAGGCAGGAGAATGGCGTGGACCCGGGAGGCGGAGCTTGCAGTGAGCTGAGATCCGGCCACAGCACTCCAGCCTGGGTGACAGAGCGAGACTCGGTCTCAAAAAAAAAAAAAAAAAAAAAAGAAAAAAAAGAAACTTACTTGCTTGCTGCGCCCCTGTGTATTACACTTGCTCCTTCCAATGATAAAAGGTTTTGTACCTACCATGGCTCGTCAGAAAACTTCCACACAAGTGTATTACATAAAACGCTATCACTCTGTCTCGCTAAAAGACCCAAACAGTAAAAATGAAAGGGAACCCGCCCACTAATTAGTGAAAATTCTCAAAGTGGGGGATGAGGAAGGAGACCTCTACTGCTCCTGCTGTCCTCCTCCCCCCACCTTGCCTAGTTCACAAGACAGGAGGAAAGAGAGAAAGCAAAACGTTAGAAACAAACAAAAGTCAGATAAATAGCCAGACAACCTTGGCACCACCACCAGGCCGTAGGAGTTAAAAAAAAAAAAAAAAAAAAAAAAAAAAAAAAAAAGTAATACTAATAACATCGGCCCCTGACCTAAACTACTTGTGTTATCTATAAATTCCTGACACTATGAAAAAAAGGGTTGTAAAACTTTTTGTTCTGTCTGTCCTTCCTTCCTTCCTTCCTTCCTTCCTTCCTTCCTTCCTTCCTTCCTTCTTTCATCCCACCTCGGCCTCCCAAAGTGCTGGGATTACTGGCGTGAGGCACCATGCCTGCTTGGCCTAAAGAGACACCTATTGAAAGTAAGACATAGAGAGCTCCTTGCAGTGATCTGATTGATTGCTTGACTGATTTACAGACGGCGTCTCACTCTGTCACCCTGGCAGTGGTGTCATCAAAACCAAACTCACTGCAGTGTGGACGCTCCTGGACTCAAGCGATCCTTCCACCTCAGCCTCCAGAGTGTAGTGCCTGGGACCACGGGGCACGCGCCACTGTGCCCAGATGATTTTCAATTTTTATTGTTTTATTTTTCTTTTTCCCGAGACACAGTTTCGCTCTTGTTGCCCAGACTGGAGTGCAATGGCGCGGATCTCGGCTCACCGCAACTTCTGCCTCCCGGGTTCAAGAGATTCTCCTGAGTCTGCCTCCCGAGTAGCAGCTCGGGTTGCAGGTATGCACCACCACGTCTGGTTGATTTTGTATTTTTACTAGAGACGGGGCTTCTCCATGTTGGGCAGGCTGGTCTCCAACTCCCGACCTCAGGTGATTCTCCCTCCCCGGCCTCCCAAAGTGCTGGGACGGCAGGCGTCAGCCGCCGCGCCCGGCCTTCCTTTTCAAATGTTTTTGCACAGACAGGGTCTCATCATGTTGTTGCAACCCTTCTGCCCCGGCGTCCCAAAGTGCTCGCGTGACGGGCGTGAGCCACTGCGCCTGGACTCCGGGGAATGATTCACGACCACGACCGCTGTACTAACTATTTATTTCTTCTTTATTTATTTATTTATTTATTTATTTATTTATTTTTTATTATTATGATTATCTTAAAATTATTATTATTTTTTTGAGACGGAGTTTCGCTCTGGGCGAGGCGGGGCGGGGCGAGGCGAGGCGAGGCGAGGCGTGTCGCTTTGGAAACCGCAGCACCGCCTTCTAAAGCCCCATTCGAATGCACAAAGCCCTGTTCCCTTCCCGGACTTGGAGCTGATGCCTTCCATAGCCTTGGGCTTCTCTCCATTCAGAAGCTTTTACAGGCGCAACCCCACCCAGAGGCTAGCTGCGGTTGAGGATTGGGGGTGTGCTGGGGCTGGAAAGTCGGTCCCCTATTTTTGCTAGCTCGGCCACGACATCCCCCGACCCCTATCGCTTGCTCACCCTTTCAGATCCCTTGCCTCCACCGTCTTGGAGGCTGACCTCTGACTTTAATATCTGCCTTTCTTCCTGTCTTGGGTTTGAGGAGGGGGGGCAGGAATGAGGGTGTGTGTGGGGAGGGGGTGTGGGGTGGGGACGGAGGGGAGCGTCCTAAGGGTCGATTTCGTGTCATGCCTCTTTCACCGCCACCGCCGAAGATGAAAGCAACGATCAGCTAAAGACCGCGTGTTCTCATCTATAACTGGGAACTAAATAATGAGAACTCGTGGGCAGAACGAGGGGGACGAGAGAGGCGGGAGCCTACTTGAGGGAGGAGGTGTGGAAGGAGAGACATCTTCAGGGAAAAACAAAACAAAACAAAACAAAACAAAAAACCAAACCACGAAAACTGTCGGGTACTGCGCTGAGTTATCCGGGTGATGAAATCATCTGCACACTGAACCCCCCAGTCAGAAGTTTACTTGTGTAACAATCTTGCACATGTGTGCTTGAACAAGACATAAAAGTTGTGGGGGGGGGGGGGGGAGAGAGAGAGAGAGAGAGAGAGAGAGAGAGAGAGAGAGAGAGAGACAAGAGACAGAGAGAAGGAAACACCACCTCCTTGACCTGAGTCAGGGGGTTTCCGGTCTGGTGGCGGAACGTTCAGTGACAATGGAGTATTTTGGCCTGTTCTTTTTTTGTGCGTTTGCTATTTTTTTTGCTGCTGTTGTTGTTGTTGTTTTAAGACAGAGTCTCACTCAGCCACCCAGCCTGGAGTGCAGTGGTGCAATTCGGCTCACTGCAACCACCGTCTCCCAGGTTCAAGCGATTCTCCCGTCTCAGCCTCCTGAGCAGCTGGGATTACAGGCACCCACCATCATGCTCCGAAGATGTTTCCATGTTAGTAGAGACGGAGTTTCACCATGTGGGCCAGGCTGCTTGCTCTTGAACTCCTGACCTCAGGTGATCCGCCCACCTCGGCCTCCCAAAGTGCTGGGATTACATGTGTGAGCCACTGCGCCCGGTGGCGGTCCCTGTGGTTTTTTTTCTTTTTTCTTTTTTCTTTTTTCTTCTTTCTTTCTTTCTTTCTTTCTTTCTTTCTTTCTTTCTTTCTTTCTTTCTTTCTTTCTTTCTTTCTTTTCTTTCTTTCTTTCTTTTTTGGTAGGGAGGGACTGAGTCTCTCTCAGTCTGTCACCCAGGCGGGGGTGCAGTGGCACTCCCTCGGCTCACTGCAACCTCTGCCTCCCGGATTCCAGTGATTCTTCTTCAGTGGCTGGGATTACAGGCGCACACCACCACATCTGGCTAATTTTTGTATTTTGAGTAGAGACGGGGTTTCTCCATGTTGGCCGCACTGGTCTCGAACTCCTGACCTCAAGTGATCCGTTCTCCTGGGCCTCCCAAAGTGCGAGGACGACAGGCCTGAGCCGCCGGGATTTCAGCCTTTAAAAGTGCCGGCCCTACCACCTTTCGCTGTGGACGTTACGCTCTGAATGACGTGCCATCTCTGCCATAGGTTGACTCCCTGAGTCCCCTCTGCCATTTCACTCCATCCTGGGACGCAAGAGCGAAACTCCATCCCGCCACCTCCTCGTGCAAAACAAAACAAAACGAAACAAAACAAAACAAAACAAAACAAAACAAAACAAAACAAAACAAAAAAAGAAACTCTACACATGACCTGTAAGTGTCTGTTCCTGTGAGTGATTTCTGAGATACGGCACTGTAGACTGAACGCAGTGGCTCACGTCTGTCATCCTAGTACTTTGGGAGGCTGAGGCGGGCGGATCGCCAGGTCAGGAGATCGAGACCATCCTGGCTAACATGGTGAAACCCCGTCTCTACTAAAAAAACAAACGAATTATCTGGGTGTAGTGGCCGGCGCCTGTAGTCCCAGCTACTCGGGAGGTTGAGGCCGGAGAACGGTGTGAACCCGGGAGGCGGAGGTTGCAGGGAGCTGAGATCGCGCCACTGCACTCCAGCCTGGGTGACAGAGCAAGACTCCGTCTCAAAAAAATAAAAAAATAAAAAAAGAGGAAAGAAAGAAAGAAAGAAAGAAAGAAAGAAAGAAAGAAAGAAAGAAAGAAAGAAAGAAGGAAGGAAGGAAGGAAAGAAAGAGGAAATGAAAGAAATGGCACTGTATCGCTATTGGGCTAGGACCCTCTCTCTTTCTGTCTGTTCCTCTCTGTCTCTCTCTGTCCGTTTCTGTCTTTCCTGTCTCTCTCACTGTCTCTGTCTTCTGTCTTACTCTCTTTCTTTGCCTGTCGGTCTGTCTGCCTCTCTCTCTCTCTCTCTCTCTCTCTCTCTCTGTCTGTCTGTTTCTCTCTGTCTCTCACTGTCCGTCTATGTCTTTCTCTGTCACTCTCTTTATCTGTCTGCCTGTCCCTCTCTTTCTCTCTGTCTCTCTGTCTCTCTCTCTCTCTCTCTCTCTCTCTGTCTCTCTCTCTCTCTCTCTACCTGTGTCTCTCACTCACTGTGTCTGTCTTCTGTCTTACTCTCTTTTTTGCCTGTCTGTCTGTCTCTGTCTGTCTCTCTCCCTCTCTCCCCCTCCCTGTCTAGTCTGTTTCTCTCTCTCTCTCTCTCTCTCTCTCTCTCTCTCGCTCTCGCTCTCGCTCTCGCTCTCTCGCTCTCGCTCTCGCTCTCGCTCTCTCGCTCTCTCGCTCTTTCTGTCCGTTTCTCTCTGTCTCTGTCTGTCCATCTCTCTTTTTCTACGTCTGTCTCTTTGTCTGTCAGATTCCCCCGTCCCAGAGAGGGCCCTGCCCCTTCCACGAAAGTGAGAAGTGCGTGCTTAGAGAGGCCGAGAGGAATCTACACAGACGGGCCTTGCCGGGCTTCCCCACTGGGTGCATGATTTCGGGAGATCGAGGCCGGGTCCCCACTTGGATGGAAGGGCCATTTGCAGACCTTTCTCTCTGTCACCTGTGATGTCCAAACTTCTCGTATTTCCCCGATAAGCTCCTCGACTTTAAAATAAACGGCTAAGGCCGGGCACGGTGGCTCATGCCCGTCATCCCAGCATTTTGGAAGGCCGAGGCGGGTGGATCACCTGAGGTCGGGAGTT
>NW_027257885.1:115000-125000 GCF_043159975.1 Macaca nemestrina
AGCGATTCTCCTGCCTTCAAGCGGCACCATGCCCGGCTCCTCTTTTAATTTTTAGTAGACACGGGGTTTCGCCCTGTTTCACTGGCTTTCACTGCGGAGTCTAGATAAGAGCCACACCTCGTTCTGTGCCACAGAATGACTTCTTTATCATGCCGACTCTGGAAAGCCGGGCCCCTTGTGATCCATTTCGAACCGAGAGTCACCTCATGTTTGGAAAACGGATCCGCTCCCAAGTTCAGTGGAGGGATGTGACGTATGTAGGACGAGGGACTCTCTTCCTTCTGAGTCGGTCTGCACGGTGGGGCCTAGGGCTGGAGCTCTCTCTGTGCGGACTGCTGGCTCCCTCAGCCTTGGGTTCCATCGGCCCCACCACTGGAACGAGGGCCTCGGCAGACTCCGGCCCTCCCTGGCCCTTAAGTCGCTGTCAGAAACCCCATCTCGCGCTCGGATGTCCTGAATGACTGTGGCTTGCGCCTCTCTGGAAACATTTGAAATCTCTCTATCCTCTACGCGTGGCCACCTAAAACCACAGGAGCTTGGGGAACACAGGGCCGCCATCCACCTCACTGGTTTTGGGAGAGAATGCTGAAAGTCTCTTGCCGACTCTCTCTTGACTTGAGTGCTTCACGGGCGTGTGGTTAAGGCGTAGTGAGACCAGAGATGTATGAACTCAGGCCGGGTGCTGATGGCTCACGCCTGTAACCCCAACACTTTGGGAGGCCGAGGCCGTAGGATCCCTTAGAAGAATCCCCTAACCCCGGGGAAGTTGAGGCTGCAGTGAGCCACAATGGTGTCACTGCACTCCAGTCTGGGCGAAAGACAGAGCGAGACCCTGTCACAGACAGACAGACAGACAGACAGACAGATAGACAGACAGACAGGCACGCAGACAGGCAGGCAGGCAGGCAGGCAGGCAGGCGGGCAGGGAGACAACAGCTGTATTCTGTTCTTCTCGGGGTGGGAAGCAAAAATAACAGCAGACGGCACTTAACGTTTCTGTTGTTGTTCTTGTTTTGGACGGAGTTTTCGCTCTTGTTGCCCACGCTGGAGTGCAATGGCCACCATCTCGAGGGATCCGCCTGCCCTCGGCCTCCCAAAGTGCGGGGATGACAGGCGTGAGCGTACCGCACCCGGCTCCCCCCCCCCCCCCCCCAATCCGCCCCCGAAACACCACCGCTTGTCTTCCGGACAGTTTTACGGCAGAGTGTTTGGCTGGCTTGCTGAAATTCATTCTACATAGAAATTTAGGATGTCAGCTTCTGGCCTCATGGACTCTGAGCTGAGGAGTCCCCCTGGTCTGTCTATCACAGGACCGTACACGTAAGGAGTAGAAAAACCGCAATGTTCAAAATCAGTAATTTTGTGATCCAGAAATACGCGGATTCACCCAAAACACGGAAACTTTTACAAATTGTCTTAGTTAGTCCTGGTGTCTGTGTCAGTGATTCTTTTAGGTTTGGACCTTGACCGAGAGAATTTCCAGTCGGTCTCTCGTCTCTCGTCTTCGGACAGAAGTTCCAGATGATCCGATGGCTGGGGTCTTAGGCTGTGTGCCCCCAGGGGCCCTGGTCGATTAGTTGTGGGGATCGCCTGGAAGGGCGCGGTGACCCACTGTGCTGTGGGGGCCTCCATCCTTCCCCCTCCCGCCTCACCCTCCAGGCGATCCCAATTCATTCCGGGCTGACAGTCTCATTGGCAGACGTCGGGCATCACCTAGCGGCCACTGTTACTCTGAAAATGGAGGCCTCAACAGAGGAAGGAAGCTCAGGCCGCCTGCGCACAGCCTGGGGCAACTGTGTCTTCTCCACCGCCCCCGCCCCCACCTCCAAGCTCCCCCCTTCCTTGTTGCCTAGGAAATCGCCACTTTGACGACTGGGCCTGAGTGACCTTTGATCAGGCAGCATAAATCAATCAATCAATCAATCAATCAATCAATCAATGTAAATACAATACAATACGATACAATACAATTGTACGGGCGCGGTGGCTCACGCCTGTCATCCCAGCACTTTGGGAGGCCGAGGCTGGCAGATCACCTGAGGTCGGCAGTTCGAGACCAGACTGACCCACATGGAGAGACCCCGTCTCTACTGAAAATACAAAATTAGCCGGGCGTGGTGGCACATGCCTGTAATCCCAGCTACTCGGGAAGGGAAACGGAGGCAGGAGAATTGCTTGAACCTGGGAGGCGGAGGTCGCAGTGAGGCGAGATGGCGCCATTGCGCTCCAGTCTGAGCAACAAGAGCGAAAGTGCGTCTCCAAAAAAAAAAAAAAAAAAAAAAAAAAAAACCAAGAAAACAAACCAAAAAGCAAGCAAGCAAGCAAACAAACAAACAAAAAAACACCATTCTCTGTGAAACTGCTTTGTCGTGTGTGTATTCGTCTCGCAGAGTTAAACCTTTCTTTTTACTCAGCAGGTTGGAAGGGTTTTTTTGTTGAATCTGTCTGTGTACATTTCGGAGACCCTTGTGTCGTATGGTGAAAAAAATCTTATGTTTTCAGATAAAAACGAGAGAGAAGGTCTTCATGAAACAGCTTTGTGACGTGTGGATTCATCATACCGAGTTAAAACTGCCTTTGGATTCAGCAGTTTGGAAGCAGAATGGACATTTGGGAGCCCATTGGGGCCTGTTGTGAAAAACCGAGTATCCCCACCAGAGAAATAGAAAGAAGCTCTCTGTGATACTGCTTTGTGATGTGTGGATTCATGGCACCGAATTACAACTAGTTTTTGATTGAGGAGGTTTGAAGCACTCTTTCTGTAGAATCCGCGAGTATACCTTTGGGAGCCCACTGAGGCCTAGTGTGAAAAACCGAATATCCCCAAATAAAAACTAGAAAGAAGCTGTCTCTGAAACTGCTTTGTCGTGTGTGGATTCATCTCACAGAGTGAAACCTTTCTTTTGATATACCAGGTTGGAAGCGGCCCTTTTGTAGAATCTGCAAAAGGACATTTGGGAGCTATTCGAGGCCTAGGGTGAAAACCAGGAAACGGTAGATAAAAACTAACAAGAAGCTATCTGTAAAACTGCTTTTTAGCGATGTGTAGATTCCTCTTACTGAGTTAAACCTTTCTGTTGATTCAGCAGATTGGAAGCATTTTGTTGTTGTTGTTGTTGTTGTTGTAGTAGTAGTAGTAGTAGTAGTAGTATTTTTTTCTTAATATTTTTATTTTTTTAAGACAGACTCTCACTCTGTCCCCCAGGCTGGAGTGCAGTGACACCATCTCGGCTCACTGCAACCTCTGCCTTCCAGTTGAAGGGATTCTCCTGCCTCAGCCTCCCAAGTAGTTGGGATTACAGGCACCCGCTACCAAGCCCGGCAAATTTTTTGTGTTCTTGGTAGAGATGGGGTTTCACCGTTTTGGCCAGGCTGGTCTCGAACTCCTGACCTCAGGTGATCCACCCGCCTCTGCCTCCCAAACTGCTGGGATGACAGGCGTGAGCCGCTGCACGCGGCCGATTGGAAGCAGTTCTTTGCAGAATCTTCGAAGGGACATTTGGGTGCCCTTTGTGGCTTATGGTGAAAGTGAACATCCCCAGAGGAAAAGGAGAAAAACTGCTGCTGGTGAAACTGCTTTTTGACGTGTGGATTCACCTCGAACGGATAATTCTTTTGAACCAGGAGGTTGGAAACACGCTTTCCGTAGAACCTGTGAGGGGACATTTGGAAACCCATTGAGGCCTACGTTGGAAAACAGACTATCCACAGATTAAAACCAGAGAGAGGCTATCTGTCACATTGATTTGTGATGCGTAGATTGATCTCTTAGCGATACACCATTCTTTGGATTCATCAGGTTAGAAACACTTTTTTTGGGCAGTCTCTCTGAATGGATTTTTGGGAGTCCCTTTAGGCCTATGGTGAATCACCCAATATTCCCAGATGAAAATTAGAAAGAATGTATTTGAGAAACTGCTTTGCGATGTGTGGACTCTTCCTAAAGAGTTACACCTTTGTTTTGATTAGGCAGGTTGGAGACGCTCTCTTTGTAGAGATTCCAAAGGGACATCTGGGAGCCCTTGAGGCCTATGGTGAAAAACTGAATATCCCCAGACAAAGACCAGAGAGAATATGTCATTGAAACGGCTTCGTGATGTCTGGGTTTATCTCCCAGCGTAGAACCTGTTGTTTCTTTGTTTGCTTGTTTGTTTGTTTGTGTGTGCGTGCGTGCGTGTGATTCAGCAGGTTGGAAATGCTCTTTTTGTAGAATGTGTGGGAAGACATTTCAAAACCCATTAATTCCTGCTGTCAAAACCAGATTATCCCCTCGCTAAACGCCATGAAGAAACGATCTGTGAAACGGCTTTGCGTGATTGGATTCATCTCGCAGAGTTACACCTTTCTTTTGATTCAGCGTGTTGGAAACACGCTTTTTCTAGAATTTGCCAAGGCGTATTTGGGAGCCCATTGAGGCCTCTGTTGAAAAATCAAATATCAAATATCCCCAGAGGAGCAGTAGAAAGAAGCTCTCTGTGAATTGGCTTTGTGATATATGGATTCATCTCACAGAGTTAAACCCGTCTTTCGGTGCAGCAGGTTGGAAACACTTAGGTTGTATAATCTGCAAAAGGATATTTGGGACTCCTTGGAGGCCAATGGTGGCAAAGCGCATATTTCCTGATAACAACTACAAGGAAGCTATCTGAGCAACTGCTCTGTGTGTGGATTCCTCGCACAGAGGTCTAACTTAATTTGGACTCAGCGGATTGGAAGCCCTCTTTTAGTAGAATCTGTGAAAAGAATGTGGGCTGCAATTGAGGCCTAGGGTGAAAAACAGATTCTCCCCAGATAAAAACCAAAAAGAACCTATGTGTGAAACGGTTTTGTAATGTGGGGATTCCTCTCACAAACTTAAAGCATTCTTTTGATACGTCGGTTTGGAAATATTCTTCTTAATGGAATCTGCGAAGGGACTTTGGGAGCCCCTTGAAACCTATGGAGAAAAACCGAAACTCCCCAGATAAAAACCAGAAATAAGGCCGGGCGCGGTGGCTCAAGCCTGTAATCCCAGCACTTTGGGAGGCCGAGACGGGTGGATCACGAGGTCAGGAGATCGAGACCATCCTGGTGAACACGGTGAAACCCCGTCTCTACCAAAACTACAAAGAAAACTAGCCGGGCGAGGTGGCGGGCGCCTGCAGTCCCAGCTACTCGGGAGGCTGAGGCAGGAGAATGGCGTGAACCCGGGAGGCGGAGCTTGCACTGAGCTGAGATCCGGCCCCTGCACTCCAGCCTGGGCGACAGAGCGAGACTCCGTCTCAAAAAAAAAAAAAAAAAAAAAAAAAAAACCAGAAATAAACTATCATCGGAGGTGATTACTCATCTGTGGAGACACGTTACAGAGTTACAGTTTTCTTTGGATTCCAAATGTTGGAAACACTGTGTTTGCAGAATCTGTGAAAGAACATTGCAAAGACCATTGAGGCCCAAGGGGAGCGCTCTCTCTCTCTCTCTCTCTCTCTCTCTCTCTCTCTCTCTCTCTCCCCCCCCCCGCTTGTCTCTCTCCCTGTGTCTGTCTTCTGTCTTACTCTCTTTCTCTGTCTGTCCTTCTGTCTGTTGGTCTCTCTCTCTCTCTCTCTCTCTCTCTCTCCCCCCCGTCTGTTTCTCTCTCTCTCTCTGTCTGTCTGTCTGTCTCTCTCTCTCTCTCTCTCTCTCTCTCTGTTTCTCACTGTCTCTCTCTGTCCGTCTCAAAAAAAAAAAAAGGATAGATGCATGCATGCATGCATGCATACATACATACATACATACATACATACATACATGCATACATGCATACGTACAATTAAAAATTAGAAATAAAATAAAAGGAATAACTAGGCCCGGCGCGGTGGCTCAAGCCTGTCATCCCAGCACTTTGGGACGCCGAGGGTGGTGGATCGCTGGATCACGAGGTGGTCAGACCAGCAGGGCCAGTATGGTGAAACCCCGTCCGTCTCTAGTCAAAATACCAAAAATTAGCCGGGCATGGTCGTGCGCGTCTGTAATCTCAGCTACTCGGGAGGCCGAGCTGAGGCAGGAGAATCACTTGAACCTGGGAGGCGGAGGTTGCAGTGAGCTGAGATCGCGCCACTGTACACCAGCCTGGGCGAGAGAGGGAGACAACCTCTCAAACAATTAAAAATAAAAGTAAAAATGAAAGTAAAATTAAAAATTAAAAAAAAAAAAAGAAAAGGAAAATGAAAAAATTAAAAAGTGAGTTTCCGGGAAAAGAGGGAAGAAAAAAAAAAAAAGAAAAAAGAAAACAGTCCCACAGTGACATAAACACATGCCTCTCGCCTTTCAAGGCGTCAGTGATGCTACGAATGATGCGCAATTTTTTCTTTTTTAACTTCCTTTTATTTTATTATCATTTATTGTTTGACACGAGCCTCGGAGGCCCTCCCTCCCTCCGTCCCACTCCCTCCCTCCGTCCCACTCCCTCGTTGCCCACACAACTTCAGGAGACAGACCCTGGCTGGGCCAGATTGTTCTTCTCTTTGAGCAGTTGTTTCCCTGTCTTGCTTCGTGTCTTTAACCCGTGTGGACTCTTCTGCTCGGATTTCACAGATGGCAGCTCCACTTCAGGCCTTGTTGTTAGTGGGGGCTTTCCTGATTCTCCCCACATGTAGTGAAAGCAGGTAGATTCGCCTCGCCTCGCCTCGCCTCGCCTCGCCTCGCCTCGCCTCGCCTCGCCTCGCCTCCTCCTCCTCTCTCTCGCTCGCTCGCTCGCTCGCTCGCGCTCGCGCGCGCGCGCTCTCTCTCTCTCTCTCTCTCTCTCTCTCTCTCTCTCTCTCTGCTGCTTTCTTGCTTTTTCTTTCTGTCTCTTTCTCTCTTTCTGTCGTGCTTTCTTGCTGTCTTGTTTTCTTGCTTTCTTGCTTTGTCTTTCTTCCTGTCTTTCCTCTTTCTTTTTTTTTCTTTCTTCTCTCGTCTTTCTTTCTCGCTGTCTTTCTCCCTCTCTCTCACTCTTTCTTCTTTCTTTCTTTCTTTCTGTCTTTCTTCCTCTCTCTCTTTCTCTCTCTTTCTTTCTTTCTTTCTTTCTTTCTTTCTTTCTTTCTTTCTTTCTTTCTTTCTTTCTTTCATATTTTTTCTCTCTCTCTCTCCCCCAGCCTCTGAAAGTGCTGGGATCACAGGCGTCAGCCACCGCGCCTGGCCTATTTGCTTATGTTATGTTATCTTATTTTTTATTTATTCATGTTTATCTGTTCATTCATGTGTATGCATATAAATTTTTTTCTATTTTAATGTAGTTTTATATGTTATACCTATATCCAAATGTAAATACTTATATTGATATTTGTCTTTTTTTTGTTCTCTTTTCTTTCTTTCTCTCCTTTAGGTTTTCCTTCCTTTCTTTCTTTCTCTGTTTCCTTCTTTATGTTTGCCTGCCTGCCTGCCTGCCCTCCCTCCCTCCCTCCCTCCCTCCCTCCCTCCCTCCTCCTCTGTCTGGATTCAGGAAGAGCCTACGCATTCTGTGTCTCCCTGTGTCCTCAACGACCCGCGACCGAGTCCTTGCTTGTTGTTTCTCCCACCGAGATGCCTCTCCGAACATCCACACGCCGTGGGTTGTCTTCTGACTGTGTCGCGGTCCATGCAGAGACAGGGTTTGGGGACCGTTTCTGTGGGGTTGGGGTACAGGGGCTGCGTTTTCGGCCTCGGGATAGCGTCTCTCGACTCACGGTTTCGGTTTTGCGGTCCGCGGGCCGGCCTGCCATCCGGATCTGTCTTGGTGACGTTCGCGACGGTTGTCGGACTCCATCTGGCGGCCGCTTTTATATCGTTCCCTTGGCTTCCGGAGCTGCGGTGGCAGCTGCCGAGGGAGGGGACCGTCCCCGCTGTGAGCTAGGCAGAGCTCCGGAAAGACCGCGGTCGTCAGCCGGGCTGTCCCGGTCGCGCCAGAGCTCTGGCGCGTCACTTGTGAGTCAGAGCTCAGGCGTGCAGGCTTATGTGGGGAGAGGTTGTCGCTGCGCTTTCGGGCCAGAGCCGGGTGTGGGGCTGCCGGGGTTGGTCGACCAGCACGCCGCGGCTCCCGAGGCCTGACCCGCGACCCGCGGGGACCCACCGGGCTTGGGGCGGGAGGCTGGGGACACCCTTCCCGGCCCGGTCGCGGGCCCGCGCGCATCCTGGCCGTCTGAGGCAGCGGCCGAATTTTTTCTCCAAGTCCCCGTGGGGAGCCGGGGACCGTCCTGCCTCGTCCCCCGGGTGCCGGGGAGCGGTCCCTCTGCCGTGACCTGTTGTTTGCCAGTCCCCGTGGGGAGTCGGAGAGCGCTCCCTGAGCGCGCGTGCGGCCCGAGAGGTCACACCTGGCCGGCCTTCGGTCCCTCGTGTGTCCCGGTCGTACGAGGGGACGGCCGAAAACGCTTCCGAGTCTCGCTCTGGAGACTCGGGCCGGCCCCTGCGTGGCACGGGTGGCCGGGAGGACGTCCCTGGCCCGGCGCTGCTCCGGCGTGTGTCCTGGGGTCGACCAGAGGGCCCTGGGTGCTCCGTGTCTGGCTGCGATGGTGGCGATTTTGGGGACAGATGCCCGTGTCGCGGGTTCCCTGGGCCGGCGGCGTGGTCGGTGACTCGACCTCCTGTCTCCTGGGGAGGTATATGTTTCACTCCGAGCCGGCATTTTGGGCCACCGGGTTATTGCTGACACGCTGTCCTCTGGCGACCTGTCGCTGGAGAGGTTGGGTCTCTTGGATGCGTTGCGGGTCTTCGGCCTCCCGGTGACCCGGCTAGCCGGCCCTGCTCGTGCTTGAGCCGCCTGCTGGGGCCCGTGTGCCCGGTCTCTCATGCATCCGAGCGTCCCAGCTCCCGGTGCCGCCTTGGGTCCGGGTCTCTGACCCACCTGGGGGCGGCGGGGAAGGTGGCGCGGGCTTACCCTGCCACCGTGCGCTCCCCGCTGCGGGCACCTGGGGCGGCCGTGACAACCCCACTCCCGCTGGCTCCGTGCCGTGCGTGTCAGGCATTCCTCGTCTCTGCCGGGTTGTCTGCCGCCCCCGTCCTGGAGCTGGGGATGGCCAGGCTGATCTGCTCGCTGGCCTCTGGGGAGGCTGTGGCTGGCTGGCCGACCCTGCTCCGGGGATGCTTTCCCTGATCGATGTGGTGATGTCACGCTCTCCCGGGCCGGGACCGAGCCGCGACGGGCGAGGGGCGGGCATTCGTGGTGAATGAGACCCGTTCTTCTCGTCCCGCCCGCGGGGTTTCCCCCGTCTCCCATCCCCGCCTGTGGGCGGTGCGTTGGGAGGCACTGGGGTGCGGAACCCGGCCCGACCTCGCTGTCCCGACCCCGCCGTCTGCCTCGTGGCGTCCGGCGTGGGTCGGCGGGGGTCCTCTGACGCAGCAGGCACCCCTCGCTTTCGCCTCTTGTGGTCGTAGTCTCGTGGGCCGCCCCCCTCCGCGGCGGTGGGGGTGCTGTCCCGCTGGCCCGCCGTGCTGCCCTCTCGGGTATTGCGCGAGCGCTGGCTCCGCCTGGGCCTTTGCGGTGCTCCTGGAGCGCCCCGGGTTGTCTCTCAGGTGCCCGAGGCCGAGCGGTGGTGTGTCGCTCCCGCCCCCAGCGCCCCCTCCTCCGGTCGCCGCCGTGGTGTCCGCGCGTGGGTCCTGAGGGAGCTCGTTGGCTGTGCGGGTCGAGGCGGTCGAGTGAGACGCGCCCCTCCCACGTGGGGAAGGGCGCCGCCTGGTCTGGCGAGCGCACGTCCCGTGCTCCCCTCTGGCGGGTGAGCGCGGGCCGTGTGAGCGGTTGCGGTGGGCTCGGGCCGGCCACGCGTGCGCCGGCCGGCCGCCGAGGGGCTACCGTTCTGCCTCCGATCGGTCGTGTGTGGGTGAACTGGAGGCGCCTTGCCTCACAGAAAGGAGGTGGGTGGACGGCGGGGGGCCTTGGGGGCTGCGCGCACGCGCGCCGGCCGGGCCCCTGCCCTGACCGCAAACGCTCAAGGTTGCCGCAGGTTTCTTCTCGCGCCGCAGGCCCCCTCCCTTCCCCAGGCGTCCCTGAGCGCCTCTGCGGGCCCGACGAGGGGCGACTGGCGGGTGGGGAGCG
>NW_027257885.1:137500-150000 GCF_043159975.1 Macaca nemestrina
CCTCCCAAGCCGTGCTGGGAGCACGGGCGCAAGCCACCGCGCCCGGCCAATTCCTTCGTTTATGAAATCTTTTCTGCACACTGCTGTGTGTGTATGTATGCGTGCATGCATGCATGCATGCATGCATGCATGCCTGTATGTATGTATGTATGTATGTATGTAGATGTACATAAACACGCATACGTATTTATATACACATATACGCATTCGTGTGTGTGTGTGTGTGTGTGTGTGTGTATGTGTGCGTGTGTGTGTGTGTGTGTGTGTGTGTGTGTGTGTATGCACATATTTGTACATATATACATATATAGACATACTGATAAAACTTTCCATCATTATACGGTGCGTGCTTATGATTATAAAACTTTGAACTCTGAATATTCAATATAAATAACATTTACATATGCGTGTATAAGCCTGCTTTCCTTCCCTCCCACGCACCCACCCTCCCTCCCTCCCTCCCTCCCTCCCTTCCCTCCCTTCCCTGCCTCCCTCCCTCCCTTCCCTCCCTTCCCTGCCTCCCTCCCTCCCTTCCCTGCCTCCCTCCCTCCCTCCCTCCCTCCTTGCCTTCCTTGCCTCCCTCCCTCCCTCCCTCCTTGCCTTCCTTGCCTTCCTTGCCTTCCTTGCCTTCCTTGCCTTCCTTGCCTTCCTTGCCTTCCTTGCCTGCCTGCCTGCCTGCCTGCCTGCCTGCCTGCCTGCCTGCCTTCCCTTCCTTCCTTCCTTCCTTCCTTCCTTCCTTCCTTCCTTCCTTCCTCCCTCCCTCCCTCCCTCCCTCCCTCCCTCCCTCCCTGCCTCCCTCCCTCCCTTCCCTGCCTCCCTCCCTCCCTCCCTCCCTCCCTCCCTCCCTCCCTCCCTCCTTGCCTTCCTTGCCTTCCTTGCCTTCCTTGCCTTCCTTGCCTTCCTTGCCTGCCTGCCTGCCTGCCTTCCTTCCTTCCTTCCTTCCTTCCTTCCTTCCTTCCTTCCTCCCTCCCTCCCTCCCTCCCTCCCTTCCCTCCCTCCCTCCCTCCCTCCCGCCCACCCGCCCTCCCTCCCTCCCTCCCTCCCTGCCTGCCTTCCTTCCTTTCCTTCCTTCCTGCCTTCCTTCCTTCCTTCCTTCCTTCCTTCCTTCCTTCCTGCCCTTCCTGCCCACCCTTCCTTCCTTCCTTCCTTCCTTCCTTCCTTCCTTCCTTCCTTCCTTCCTTCCTGCCCTCCCTCCCTCCCTCCCTCCCTCCCTCCCTCCCTCCCTCCATCCTTTTTCTATGTTCCTTTCTTTTCTTTTTTAGCCTGCCTGGTCTTCTCACTCTGTCGCACCCACCGTGGACTTGCAGGCACGCGATCGTGTGGTTCATGGCAGCCTTCACCTCCCTGGGCCCTGGTGATCTCAGCCTCCCAAGCTGCTGGGACTACAGGGATCTCTGAACCCCGGGAGGTGGAGGCGGACGTGAGCTGTCATCGCGCACCTCCACTCCAGCTGAGGTGAGGAGAGCTGGGGTGCAGAGGAAGGAAAAATGCATTGTGATCTTAATTACCTTGTAGCGTTACTCATGCCCTCTTATTTGCTTGTTTTTCTCATGGCTTATTACTTCTATGTCATTGTCATGTTCGTCCTTTGCTTGCTTGCTGGCTGGCTGGCTGGCTGGCTGGATGCTTGCTTGCTTGTTTTTTTGTTTTGTTTCTTTGGTTTTTTTTGTCTGTCGTTCTTTTTTTTTTTTTTTTTTTTTTTGGAGATGGAGTCTTGCTCTGTCTCCCAGGCTGAAGTGAAGTGCAGTGGCGCGATCTCGACTCACTGCAAACTCCACCTCCCGGGCTCAAGCAATTCTCTGCCTCAGTCTCCCAAGTAGCCGGGATTACAGGCGTCTGCCACCACGCCTGACTAATTTTTTTGTATTTTTAGCAGAGACAGGGTTTCACTACCTTGCCCAGCCTGGTCTTGCACTCCTGACCTCACGATCCACCCGCCTCGGTCTCACAAAGTGCTGGGATGACAGGCGTGGAGCCACCGTGCCCAGACGCTTACTTCTTTTTTCACTTAGTTTTACATTACAAGCGTTTACTTACATACTTTCTTACTTCCTTACGTGGGACTACAGGCATGCACCACCACACCGGTTAACTTTTATAATGTTTGTCATGCTTTCCGTACGTACGTATGTCTGTCTGTCTGTCTGTCTGTCTGTCTGTCTGTACGTGACATGGGGTTCGAGGTTCTATCACGTTGCCCAGGCTTGTCTCCAACTCCTGTTCTCAATCACTCCGCCTGCCTCGGCCACCCACACTGCTGCTATTACAGGCGTGAGCCATTGCGCCTAGCTCATTCTATATTTGCTCCTCTCTCTCTCTCTCTCTCTCTCTCTCTCTCTCTCTCACCGCCCCTCTCTCTCTCCCCCCCCATCATCTTCTCAGTAGGGATGTGGTCTTGCTTTCTGGTCCACGCTCTGGGCACATACAATCTCTTTTTAAACGTCTATTATTATTACTATTACTATTATTATTATTATTATTATTATTATTATTATTATTGCAGGTATCGTCTCACATATCGAGATGATCTCAAACTTCTGGGGGGGGGCTCCAGCGATCATACCACATCGGCCAGGAGTTGGAGACCAGGCTGGCCAACATGGTGAAACCCGGTCTCTATGAAAAGTGTAACAATTAGCCAGGCCTCCTGATGGCACGGGCTTGGAATCCCGACTACTCGGGACACCGAAGGAGGCGACTTGCCTGAACCGGGGAGGCCGAGGTTGCAGTGAGCCGAGATCGTGCCATGGCAATCCAGCCTGGGTGACAGAGCGAGACTCTGTCTCAAAATCATAATAATAAGGAAGGAGACCACTACTACTCCTGCTGCCCTCCTCCCCGCACCTCGCCTAGTTCACAAGACAAGAGGAAAGACAGAAAGCAGAAAGTTAGAAAGGAACGAAAGCAAGATAAATGGCCAGACACCCTTGGTGCCACCACACGGCCCTAGGAGATTTAAAAAGAAAGAAAGAAAGAAAGAAAGAAAGAAAGAAAGAAAGAAAGAAAGAAAGAAAGAAAGAAAGAAGAAAGAAAGAAACAAAGAAAGAAAGAAGGAAAGAAAGAAAAAAAAAGGAAAAAAAAAAGAAAAAGAGGAAGTAATAATAATAACATCGACCCCCGACCTGAACTACTTCTGTTATCTGTGAATTCCAGACACCGTATGAAAAAAGCCTTGTAAAACTTTTTGTTCTGTTAGCTGCTGCAGGTAGCCCCCAGTCACGTTTCCCACGCTTGCTCGATTTGTCACGACCCTTTCACGTGCAACCCTTGAGGTTGTAAGCCTTTAAAAAAGTCTTTTTCGGGGAGCTCGACTCCTAAGATGCGAGTCTGCCGACGCTCCCGGCCGAATGAAAAACCTCTTCCTTCTTTAATCCGGTGTCTCGGGAGTTTTGTCTGCGGCTTGTCCTGCTACATTTCTGGGTTCCCTCACCGGGAAGCGAGCTGGTGATGCACGGAGGGTCGAGGCAGCCCCTTAGGCGGCTTATGCCTGCCCTGTAGAGCATCCCTGCGGGGGACTCTGGCCAGCTTGAGCGATGCGGATCCTCAGAGTGCTGCCGGGTAGGCATCTGCCCCGGTGCGATGCCTCGCCTCCAAAGAGCGGTGCACAGCACGCCCCCGTGGAGGATCGGCACAGTGGCTGGACACCGGGAAGGAACTGGCACTTTCAGTCCGGACATCTGAAACTTGCTGAGACTGCTCTTTGGAACTTCCCCCACTCCGTTTGAGTGGAAGCGTGGCCTGATCACCCACGGCGTGCCTCTACCGGCACTTTGGTTTTGGTTTCTGACTTCACTTGAATTCATTGGTTGATACTTTGGTTTCGGTTTCGATTTTGACTGGACTTGAATTGCTTGATAAACAGGCCTGCCTTTATTGCCACTTTGGTCTTGCTCCTGATTTTGGTTTGGCTTAAATTGCTTGACGAACAGGTGTGCCCGTAACAACACTTTGGTTTTAGCTTTGATTTTGATTTAGTGTGAATTAGGTGACTGAGTGACCTTTTACCCTTTCCTTCTCGTAGGGTGAATGTTGTTTCCTCTCGAGAGAAACATAGGTCAGGCACAAAGTAAGCCCACTCCGCTAGGAGCCCTCTTAAAAACGTTTCAAAAAGAAAAATAAAAGGAAAGTCATCAAGTCGTCACAACTTACCCTACTAAAATGCATGTTACAGAACCTTACAAAAGGTTTTGCAGGAGATTATAGAGTTCAGTTAACCCCCTAGAGGTCACGAACTCTGGGTGAATTAGAATTGCCCTCTTCTGCTGTTGGATGGCCCACGGAAGGAACTATAGGCAGAGAACAATTGGCCGTGTAGTTCAGGTGGTGACGGGGTCGGAGGACAGCCTGTGTACCTAGATCACATTCCTTTATATTGACTCATGGCGAAATAGATTGTAGACAAAGCCGGCGTTAATTTAGCCCTGTTTAACAACTTTGTGCAAAATAGCCAAAAGTAAAAGTAAGAGCGGCTTCGCCGGCAGACACACAGTTGTTTTAAAAAGGGAGTCCCAGGAAACGGCAAGAGAAGCCAGTTTTTACGGGAGCCGCGAGAGATAACACAGATTCTTTCTCCATGTTTCCCAGCCTACCCTGCTTCACCGAGGCCAACAACCCCCTCAGAAATGAGATTCAGGAGCTGACACGCCACAGGTCTCACCTCGAAGGGAAGGATCGGAGCCTCCAGAGGCCAAGGAAAGAAGTCGAGATAGTCAAGTGGGCCATCTCAGATCTGGTCTTACTCGAGCTCTGTAAATGCCTCTCAGGGAGATACGAGGACCTGTCTATTATAATGACCAGGCCCACATCCCGGGGGGAGGGGGGTGGGCAACAGACTTTCATCTATCAGCCCTTTTCAACCATTGAGCTACTAAACTGGGAACACCCTGAACCCACCGCCTTGCTCCCGACAGCTAGAGCCCTGTCGAGCATGACTGTGTAGAGGTGTGGGACTCCAGTGTACTCTAGCAGATCTGACCTCCGGGACCAGCCTTGGGCATCAGTACACTAGGAGCTATGCGTGGACGGGAACAGCTTCACCAACCCACGAGGGGAGAGATGTGCAGAATATGCGGTGGTAACCCTGGACGCTGTCGTTAAGCTGGGCTCATTGCTTTAATCCGGGCCTTAGAACTCGGTGAGGGTAAGACTGTAAACATTTACACTGACTCTCGGTATGCCTGTTTCACCCTCCAAGTGTATAAAGAAAAGAGCCTGTTAAACTCTAGAAAAGAGGGAAAAGAGCAAAAGAAAAAGAAAGACTAAAAGCAAGTGTAAAGATAGAGATTCAAAAGAAAACAGGAGAGACAGACAGCAGTGCGTGGGCGGGGGCGGGGCCCGTGCCGTTTCTCGGGCCCCACCAGCTGGCCGTAGGAGCGTGAGAACGCGGGGGGGGGGGGGGGGGGGGAAGCAGCATTGTGAGAGGCCGCGGACGTGGATGTAGACATGACCGAAGTCAAGTTAGGCAAGGATTCCAGAGCCGGACAAGGCTAGAGAGAGATTAATGTGCGAGATGGAAAAAAAAAAAAAAAAAAGACTCTAGAAGGGTAAATGTTCAGAAGGCAATACAGGAAATGGCCAAGGCCGCGAGACAAAGAGGCCATCGGCCAAGGGCTGCTGCACCTTGGAGGAACCAGACACTCATCTGATCAGGCTGACAGGAGCTGAAGAATGTAAAGACTAGGGCAGACTAGGCACCTTCTCACGAGGCTCCCAGGAGCCCATGGTCACATTAGAAGTTACCAACAGCAAGACTCTGCCGTATCTGGATTCCAATTTCTCACTGAAGGCTCAGCCACTAGATACAGTGACAAAGGGGCGGAGTGGGGGTGGGGATGGGGGGAGGGGGGAACGCCTCCTCTAAGAAACTGAAACAGGAAAAACAGCCATACCTTGTGAAAACTTGCTTATAGACTTTACAGAACTGCCCCCTGCTGGAGGCTAGTGCTTGTTTGCACCTTTTCAGGGTAAGTTACAGTTTTCCCCACCAGGACAGAAAAAGTACAAGAAGTGACTAAAGTACTGTTAAAAGACATTATCCCCAGGTTTAAGACTACCTCTGATTTTAAAGTCAGACAATAGGCCGGCATTTGTAGCTGTAGCTGGAATAGTGCAAGATTTAACAAGACTGTTAACAATACAACAGAGGTTACACGCAGCCTATCGGCCACAAAGTTCAACAAAAGGTGGAACGCATGAACTGGACACTCGAGCGAGCAGCTACTGGCGACCAAAAAACAAAACAAAAAAAAAAGGGTTGCCATATATAGATATAGATAGATAGATAGATAGATAGATAGATAGATAGATAGATGTATATATATACACACACACACACACACACACACACACACACACACACACACACACACACACATACACACACACACACACACACACACACACAGATATAGATATAGATATAGATAGATATATAGATATATGCCAGGAAATTCACTTAAGATAAAATCAGGTTTTTGCCTACGGTCCTCCTCCGAGTCAGGTGCACCCCTACCAAACAAACTAGGTATCTGCCCTGTAAGATTGTGTTCGGTTGGCCACCCGCAAATCGTAGGTCAAATAAAAGGTGACCTCCGGAAACTAAAGAAATTAACCTTTAAAAGGCAAATGCAGCCTTTCAAAATAGCCACACGAAGTGTTCATAATTAAATAAAGAAAAATAATGCCTATAAGCCTGACACCCATTTAAATCTAGGGACTCTGTTTAAAGTAAAACCTAATTTTTCTACAACCCATATAGGATGAGCCCTATACTGTAACCTTGTCCACTCCCACTGCTGTTAAAGTTGCAGGTGTTGCGTCTTGGATCCACCACAGTCAGCTAACACTGGCAGCTCAGGACAAGTGGACCGGCTAACAGGACGCAGATCATCCAGCCCGGCTGATCCTGAGACGAGACCGAGCTGCTGCTGAGGACCACAAGCCCTGCTCTAGTCACACACCGGCAGCTGACTAGTCTATGCACGGCCGAAGCTTGAGGACTCATCAAGCAAGTCAATGTAGTTAAAAATCTTAAGACAGATAGTTTTCCTAGAATACTAACTGTTTTCCTATTGTTCTGTCGCTGTATTCAACCTTTTTCCCAGGTAAGGACCTCTTTCGTCCTTGCTGGATATGAATATGCTATACATTGCTTTGTTGTTGTTACCCCCCCCCCCCCCACACACACACCCATAACCATGCTAGAAGAAACACCTATGTAAGGTGTCCCCACTGTACACGTACTGCTTAGGAAACCCAGACCCGTCCAGCCCAGCAACGATCGCAAGGTCTTTCAGTCATTCTTTAAACATATAAACCAGAAGTTACCAGAACCTCCTCCTTTAGCCAAAAATTTAAAAAATAAAAATAAAAAAACAGAAAAAAACCTATTTCCTCAGTAGGCTGAAAACATTGCTGGCAGCCTAGATGTTTCTTCATGTTATGTTGATAGAAGGGCTAACGTAAGAGACCAATGGCCTGGAGAAGCAGAAGGGTTAACGCCTCAAGATAACTTGACTTTAACCAACCCTTTCCCCAAACAGACGCCGCAAGTTCAAGCGTCGGGCTCGTAAAAACTTCCCTGATTAAAAAATACTGTTTTACTTGCTAAAAAAAGGTTTTAAGGCCCAGTTAAAAACTAACCTGCTTAAGACATGACAAAGTTAGTACATGTGCCTGTTCAGGTTTAACACAGGTTTGATCCTAGGTCTTCATTTAGAAAAGAGTTTCCAGCTGTAGAAAATGTAAAACCCTCACTGTAAGTGTATTACTTGTAATAGAAACTTGCTGGCCGGGCGCGGTGGCTCAAGCCTGTAATCCCAGCACTTTGGGAGGCCGAGACGGGCGGATCACGAGGTCAGGAGATCGAGACCATCCTGGCTAACACGGTGAAACCCTGTCTCTACTAAAAAATACAAAAAAACTAGCCGGGTGAGGTGGCGGGCGCCTGTAGTCCCAGCTACTCAGGAGGCTGAGGCAGGAGAATGGCGTGGACCCGGGAGGCGGAGCTTGCAGTGAGCTGAGATCCGGCCACAGCACTCCAGCCTGGGTGACAGAGCGAGACTCGGTCTCAAAAAAAAAAAAAAAAAAAAAAGAAAAAAAAGAAACTTACTTGCTTGCTGCGCCCCTGTGTATTACACTTGCTCCTTCCAATGATAAAAGGTTTTGTACCTACCATGGCTCGTCAGAAAACTTCCACACAAGTGTATTACATAAAACGCTATCACTCTGTCTCGCTAAAAGACCCAAACAGTAAAAATGAAAGGGAACCCGCCCACTAATTAGTGAAAATTCTCAAAGTGGGGGATGAGGAAGGAGACCTCTACTGCTCCTGCTGTCCTCCTCCCCCCACCTTGCCTAGTTCACAAGACAGGAGGAAAGAGAGAAAGCAAAACGTTAGAAACAAACAAAAGTCAGATAAATAGCCAGACAACCTTGGCACCACCACCAGGCCGTAGGAGTTAAAAAAAAAAAAAAAAAAAAAAAAAAAAAAAAAAAGTAATACTAATAACATCGGCCCCTGACCTAAACTACTTGTGTTATCTATAAATTCCTGACACTATGAAAAAAAGGGTTGTAAAACTTTTTGTTCTGTCTGTCCTTCCTTCCTTCCTTCCTTCCTTCCTTCCTTCCTTCCTTCCTTCCTTCTTTCATCCCACCTCGGCCTCCCAAAGTGCTGGGATTACTGGCGTGAGGCACCATGCCTGCTTGGCCTAAAGAGACACCTATTGAAAGTAAGACATAGAGAGCTCCTTGCAGTGATCTGATTGATTGCTTGACTGATTTACAGACGGCGTCTCACTCTGTCACCCTGGCAGTGGTGTCATCAAAACCAAACTCACTGCAGTGTGGACGCTCCTGGACTCAAGCGATCCTTCCACCTCAGCCTCCAGAGTGTAGTGCCTGGGACCACGGGGCACGCGCCACTGTGCCCAGATGATTTTCAATTTTTATTGTTTTATTTTTCTTTTTCCCGAGACACAGTTTCGCTCTTGTTGCCCAGACTGGAGTGCAATGGCGCGGATCTCGGCTCACCGCAACTTCTGCCTCCCGGGTTCAAGAGATTCTCCTGAGTCTGCCTCCCGAGTAGCAGCTCGGGTTGCAGGTATGCACCACCACGTCTGGTTGATTTTGTATTTTTACTAGAGACGGGGCTTCTCCATGTTGGGCAGGCTGGTCTCCAACTCCCGACCTCAGGTGATTCTCCCTCCCCGGCCTCCCAAAGTGCTGGGACGGCAGGCGTCAGCCGCCGCGCCCGGCCTTCCTTTTCAAATGTTTTTGCACAGACAGGGTCTCATCATGTTGTTGCAACCCTTCTGCCCCGGCGTCCCAAAGTGCTCGCGTGACGGGCGTGAGCCACTGCGCCTGGACTCCGGGGAATGATTCACGACCACGACCGCTGTACTAACTATTTATTTCTTCTTTATTTATTTATTTATTTATTTATTTATTTATTTTTTATTATTATGATTATCTTAAAATTATTATTATTTTTTTGAGACGGAGTTTCGCTCTGGGCGAGGCGGGGCGGGGCGAGGCGAGGCGAGGCGAGGCGTGTCGCTTTGGAAACCGCAGCACCGCCTTCTAAAGCCCCATTCGAATGCACAAAGCCCTGTTCCCTTCCCGGACTTGGAGCTGATGCCTTCCATAGCCTTGGGCTTCTCTCCATTCAGAAGCTTTTACAGGCGCAACCCCACCCAGAGGCTAGCTGCGGTTGAGGATTGGGGGTGTGCTGGGGCTGGAAAGTCGGTCCCCTATTTTTGCTAGCTCGGCCACGACATCCCCCGACCCCTATCGCTTGCTCACCCTTTCAGATCCCTTGCCTCCACCGTCTTGGAGGCTGACCTCTGACTTTAATATCTGCCTTTCTTCCTGTCTTGGGTTTGAGGAGGGGGGGCAGGAATGAGGGTGTGTGTGGGGAGGGGGTGTGGGGTGGGGACGGAGGGGAGCGTCCTAAGGGTCGATTTCGTGTCATGCCTCTTTCACCGCCACCGCCGAAGATGAAAGCAACGATCAGCTAAAGACCGCGTGTTCTCATCTATAACTGGGAACTAAATAATGAGAACTCGTGGGCAGAACGAGGGGGACGAGAGAGGCGGGAGCCTACTTGAGGGAGGAGGTGTGGAAGGAGAGACATCTTCAGGGAAAAACAAAACAAAACAAAACAAAACAAAAAACCAAACCACGAAAACTGTCGGGTACTGCGCTGAGTTATCCGGGTGATGAAATCATCTGCACACTGAACCCCCCAGTCAGAAGTTTACTTGTGTAACAATCTTGCACATGTGTGCTTGAACAAGACATAAAAGTTGTGGGGGGGGGGGGGGGAGAGAGAGAGAGAGAGAGAGAGAGAGAGAGAGAGAGAGAGAGAGACAAGAGACAGAGAGAAGGAAACACCACCTCCTTGACCTGAGTCAGGGGGTTTCCGGTCTGGTGGCGGAACGTTCAGTGACAATGGAGTATTTTGGCCTGTTCTTTTTTTGTGCGTTTGCTATTTTTTTTGCTGCTGTTGTTGTTGTTGTTTTAAGACAGAGTCTCACTCAGCCACCCAGCCTGGAGTGCAGTGGTGCAATTCGGCTCACTGCAACCACCGTCTCCCAGGTTCAAGCGATTCTCCCGTCTCAGCCTCCTGAGCAGCTGGGATTACAGGCACCCACCATCATGCTCCGAAGATGTTTCCATGTTAGTAGAGACGGAGTTTCACCATGTGGGCCAGGCTGCTCTTGAACTCCTGACCTCAGGTGATCCGCCCACCTCGGCCTCCCAAAGTGCTGGGATTACATGTGTGAGCCACTGCGCCCGGTGGCGGTCCCTGTGGTTTTTTTTCTTTTTTCTTTTTTCTTTTTTCTTCTTTCTTTCTTTCTTTCTTTCTTTCTTTCTTTCTTTCTTTCTTTCTTTCTTTTCTTTCTTTCTTTCTTTTCTTTCTTTCTTTCTTTTTTGGTAGGGAGGGACTGAGTCTCTCTCAGTCTGTCACCCAGGCGGGGGTGCAGTGGCACTCCCTCGGCTCACTGCAACCTCTGCCTCCCGGATTCCAGTGATTCTTCTTCAGTGGCTGGGATTACAGGCGCACACCACCACATCTGGCTAATTTTTGTATTTTGAGTAGAGACGGGGTTTCTCCATGTTGGCCGCACTGGTCTCGAACTCCTGACCTCAAGTGATCCGTTCTCCTGGGCCTCCCAAAGTGCGAGGACGACAGGCCTGAGCCGCCGGGATTTCAGCCTTTAAAAGTGCCGGCCCTACCACCTTTCGCTGTGGACGTTACGCTCTGAATGACGTGCCATCTCTGCCATAGGTTGACTCCCTGAGTCCCCTCTGCCATTTCACTCCATCCTGGGACGCAAGAGCGAAACTCCATCCCGCCACCTCCTCGTGCAAAACAAAACAAAACGAAACAAAACAAAACAAAACAAAACAAAACAAAACAAAACAAAACAAAAAAAGAAACTCTACACATGACCTGTAAGTGTCTGTTCCTGTGAGTGATTTCTGAGATACGGCACTGTAGACTGAACGCAGTGGCTCACGTCTGTCATCCTAGTACTTTGGGAGGCTGAGGCGGGCGGATCGCCAGGTCAGGAGATCGAGACCATCCTGGCTAACATGGTGAAACCCCGTCTCTACTAAAAAAACAAACGAATTATCTGGGTGTAGTGGCCGGCGCCTGTAGTCCCAGCTACTCGGGAGGTTGAGGCCGGAGAACGGTGTGAACCCGGGAGGCGGAGGTTGCAGGGAGCTGAGATCGCGCCACTGCACTCCAGCCTGGGTGACAGAGCAAGACTCCGTCTCAAAAAAATAAAAAAATAAAAAAAGAGGAAAGAAAGAAAGAAAGAAAGAAAGAAAGAAAGAAAGAAAGAAAGAAAGAAAGAAAGAGAGAAGGAAGGAAGGAAAGAAAGAGGAAATGAAAGAAATGGCACTGTATCGCTATTGGGCTAGGACCCTCTCTCTTTCTGTCTGTTCCTCTCTGTCTCTCTCTGTCCGTTTCTGTCTTTCCTGTCTCTCTCACTGTCTCTGTCTTCTGTCTTACTCTCTTTCTTTGCCTGTCGGTCTGTCTGCCTCTCTCTCTCTCTCTCTCTCTCTCTCTCTCTGTCTGTCTGTTTCTCTCTGTCTCTCACTGTCCGTCTATGTCTTTCTCTGTCACTCTCTTTATCTGTCTGCCTGTCCCTCTCTTTCTCTCTGTCTCTCTGTCTCTCTCTCTCTCTCTCTCTCTCTCTGTCTCTCTCTCTCTCTCTCTACCTGTGTCTCTCACTCACTGTGTCTGTCTTCTGTCTTACTCTCTTTTTTGCCTGTCTGTCTGTCTCTGTCTGTCTCTCTCCCTCTCTCCCCCTCCCTGTCTAGTCTGTTTCTCTCTCTCTCTCTCTCTCTCTCTCTCTCTCTCGCTCTCGCTCTCGCTCTCGCTCTCTCGCTCTCGCTCTCGCTCTCGCTCTCTCGCTCTCTCGCTCTTTCTGTCCGTTTCTCTCTGTCTCTGTCTGTCCATCTCTCTTTTTCTACGTCTGTCTCTT